>NC_056729.1:622493762-622663762 GCF_019279795.1 Protopterus annectens | reverse complement strand
TACAGAATAAGGCACTAGTAAGCAGGTTTAAGCACAAGCAGTAGTAAGCATATTTAAGCACTAGTAAGTGTGTTTGAGCAGGGGTAAACAATGCCTACACTGGCTAAGCAATTCTAAAGCTAACTCTCTGTAAGCAGATGTAACGGCAGGTTAGCAGTGCTTACCATCGCACAAATCCGCTTACAACTGTTCAAAAGTGCCTTAATCAGTCTGTATCCAACAGCCCTTGTTCTGCCCATCAACAAAATAAACAGCCATGCAGGTCTCGAACCCAGGACCCTATACACAATAATCCCAGCAGTTATCCACCAAGCCATCATAGAAATACAAAAGAAGAGTGCAGACAAATGTATAGTCAATGCAGGGAAACATGTCCTCACCATAGTATAACCAAACTGAACCTGTAAAAGGCATCAGCATACAGTCATATGTGCCATAACCCACTACATAACATAAATATGTGAAATGGAGTACAGCAGTAAGCCCAGAGGTGAGGTGTAATTGTAATAGAGTGTTTCAGTCCCCAGTAAAACACAAGGACCCCACATAGTGTACATACACATCAATCAGGGATACTAGGCATACATATAAGGTGTAATGAATAATAACACAATGCCAAAAAGGCATTATAATGAATGTCTACTGTAGGCAACACCAAGCATTGCACAGGCCAGCTTAGGAGGTGTGAGCAATGTGTAGACCAGCTAATTGTATGTGGCCAGTGGTATACCCCATTAAACAATGCCAACCTTAGGTAAGCAGGTTTGACCATAGCTTAGCCTTTTCAAAACTGATCAATCACGGAAAAGTGATGGAAATCAGCCCTACTTAAACCCAAGAGGCGGGAATACAGCTCATAACTGGTTGTAGCTTCCCCTTGCAGTCACTATGGCAGTAAGGGGAGAAGGAGTGCACTTCCGGGTGCAATGCTGGTGCATCCAGGAGTCCAAGCTCATAGCAGGACTCCTAGGTAAAGACCATGCACAGAGACTGCTGCAGGGCCAGTACCAGGGTCCCCAATATAAGGTGGAGGCCTGGGACCATTTTGCCCGTGACCTCACCAGTGCCACTGGCATACCCCAAACAGGTGAGCAGGTCAGGCATCACTATGCCGACCTGAAGCAGCAGAAGGGGGACCTCTTTGGGGAATGGCTATAAGAGGCTAGAGCATCAGGGGATGTTCCAGCCATGTGTAGGCATCACCCCAGTATGTGTGTAATAAGTGTCAGCTCAGGTATATCATGGATAGGTATAGCTAAATATTCCCCTTATGTCCCCCAGAGCTGCAACAGAGTGGGCCGCGAACCAGGAGGCCCACATCTGCCACCTTTTGCAGTTGCGATGTGAGGCAGGTCAGTAATACTCATGCTTTTACTGTCATTGGAAATAAAAATAAAAGTAGTAGTAAATTAATTGCTAGTATAAAACCTGTATTGTTCAAGGCAAGTACTGCATACACTAGAGAATATGGCAGGAAGAGTCTCATATTGTTTGTATGGCAATAAAAGTGTAATATCCTGACAAAACAGGTCTAACTGCTGGACTGCATGTATATATTCTGGTATCATATGGTAATGTAGATTTGCAATCATTTAATAGTACTGTAGTATTAAGCACCATTACCCACACCATGCACCATCAATTGAATGTGTAGGAATGCCTGTATATGACAGGTGTAATCCCCAGAGACCATTTAGTACAACTGAGAGACACATAGACATTTAACAGTGAAAATACTGACAGCAAAAAACTAATAGCACATGCAACTGAGATATGAGCTGTTTTTTTTTAGCACACACAGCCACGGTTCGAATCCTTCCAGTGGTAGTATTCTACATACAGAATCATACACCACAACTGTACAGATATGTCCAGAATGTCTATTAAAATGGACCATATCTAATGCCTATCAACCTGTCCTCCTGGGAAATCAGTGGGATGATCCCAGACGTATAGGCAGCAAACAGGAAATACAACTGATTGACACACATCTATGACAACAAACCTGGCACACTAGCAACTCCCCAATACCTTATGTGACTAAGAAGCCACGTATGTCCCATTTAAACCCCAACTTGTTAAGCTGTGGTCAGAGAGTGTACAGTAACAGAGTGAGATGTATGTCCATAATAATAGTGTGGAACCTAGTACTGTGTGTGGGAACATTCAGGTAGTGCTAATAAACATTCCTCCCACAGGTCTGTCAGATACCAACACTGTGCCCAGAAATGCAAGAATGATATGCAGTTGCTCTGAATAATGAGGTATTGCACATCACTGTCGCCCACACAGTCCTACAACATATAACTGTCTCGGAAATCTGTATAAGAGTGTTGTTATACAAGGTCGGAATGCATAAGCACAGGGGATTAATAAGACAGAAAGCAGATTGGAAATATACAGCAATATCAATATAGCAGACATAACTGCCATAGGCAGTGTTTAAATTGTAGCAGACACAGCCATGATCAGAATCCTGGGAGTGGAATTAGACTGCATACAGATTCATACCCCACAACTGTACACATGAGGCCAGAATATCCAGTATATGTCCCCATATCTGTTGCCTGTCCCCCTGTCCACCTGATAAGTCTGTGGGATGATCCCAGATGTGTAGCCAGCAAACAGGGAATACTACTGATTGTCAACAAACATGAAAACACACCTGTCACTGTAGCAACCCCTAAAACTGTTAGGAGAGTAATATGTCAAGTATGGCCTATCTACACTCCCATGTTGTCAAGCTGTGACCAGAGTGAGATGTATGTGCATAATACTAATGTGCAATCTGGAACCTTGTGTGGCAACAGTCAGGTAGTGCTAACAAACATTGCTCCCACAGGTACGATGGATACATACAAACACTGCGCTGAGAAATACAGACCAATATAACCTGTACTGGTACCATCCACCCTGGTATTGTAGGGGATTGTGAGTGTTGCAGTTTCTGTGAATAATAAAGTATCACTGGTTACTATCACCCGCACTGTGCTACATAATATAACTGTGTAGGAAAGCATGTATATGTGTGTGTCAGGTCACTAAAGGTGGAAGAGTGCAATATTTTAGATATGTCCAGGCACACCAGCATGTGGTCAACACATGGTCGAGTCTGTGCAGAAAGAGTTGGATAGCATAGTGCAATTCATCAACCCAGAATCCGGAAGTATGTGTACAAACAGTTAGTCAGTGTTAACAAACATTCCTTCCACAGGTATTCCAGGTAAGAGGTGTATACTGCAGATAAAACTGGTTCATGTGTAATGATGTTGACAGTCATATCAGTGTCCAATATAGGTCTATAGGGTAGTGTAGTAAAACTTGTAAGGTACAGATAACAGCACTGATTAGGAAAGTAATGTGGAGTACAGGAATATACTATTTGTTAATTGGCATCTTTCTCTCCCCCCCCCCCCACCTTATCTCCAACAATAATCAACAAACCCACCCCAACTGATATGTACTAACTCTGATACTGTCCAATTGTTTGTTAATATTTTCATGGTTGTCATGCATGTGCCATATTGAATTATTCCAACATTGTTGGCATGGTGCCATCAATGTACCTGCATGCTGTTTTTATTACCACTGTGGTCCCATATATGCATCTGTTTTGTTTGCTGTGCAACTGTTCTGTACCTGGTGTCTGGGGTAATGGGAATATCTATGTATGCTGTTACACCTAAACCTGGAATGTGTTGACTATTATTAACCCATATATGATGTTGAAATCTAAACACTATAGCATGCTTGGGAAGGCCAGTCCCAGGGTACCCACCTGTCCCACCTCAACTGGCGGAGGCACTGGGCATCAGCATGTCTAGGGTGAAACGCCACACCTCCCTGTCCACTGTTCCTGCACCACCTTTGGGTGGAACCACCTCAGGGGATGGGGCTCACCCCCCTGGGAGTGGGCACACTCAGGCACCTGTCACCCGTTGCCAGGTCGGGGTCATGATGCGCAGAGTGATCAACAAGCAAGTCGGTGATCTTCTACGCCAGCTCAAGGATCATGTGTCATGATTAGAGAGTCAGCCTGGCTCTGCGGCTCAGCCCCAGCACAGCCACCTTCGGGGCTGTGAAGGTGCAGTGGTGACTGCCCATGGGTGGGGACCTCAGTCCCACTGTTACCACTAGGGGCCTGTGGGCTTCTGATAGCCCAGCACCCCTCCCCATCAAGTTATTTACCCCCCACATGTGTCATATAGCACCTCTGTATGCATCTTGTGTGTCTTGTCTGTTACCCTACCCAACCTACCTCCCCAAATATACCTACTACCCCTCCCCAACATCCCACTCTCACCTGAAAAAAAAAAAAGAGCAATCTGTTCCCACAAAAAAATCTTGCTTCAGACATAGCTGCCCATTTCACACATGTGTCCACTGAATACATGTAATCCGGTCTAATTGGCAGCACAACTTATTATTATTGTTGTTCTCACCCCTCTCCCAGGTGTATGAGTGTCTAAATCTACCTCCAAATTCAGTGAATATGCATAGCTGTTGCTGTAGAAGAAATGGGCAGCTATGGACCTTCCCTACACACTTCCTGCACATCCCTGGCTATTTTAACTACTGTCTTTTCCTCTTTGTGCCCCTTTTTCACCACTTTCCTATCAACCCTTTTTCCTTTTCTTTTAAAGAAATTAGCGCAGGGGTAAGTGGGAGTAAGCACTTTTAAGCAGAAGTAAGTGGGTCTAAGCCTGTTTGCGCCAGGATAAGCACTGCCTGCACAAATTAAGCAATTTAGAAGCTAACTGAGTATAAGGAACTGTAACCGGAAGTTAGCAGTGCTTACCTCCATGCAAACACATGCAAACCCACTTACAACTGCTTTAAAGCACCTAAATCTCTCTGTATCCAATGGCCCGTGTTCTGCCTAGCAACAAAATAAACAGCTCCTGCAAGGATCAAACCCAGGACACTGCACACCATAGACAAAGAGATTTATCACAAAGCCATGCCAGATATGCGTAAATCTGATGTTTTCAGAAACATATCATCCAGCCCAGTCATGCAACAGTACAGAGAATGTATACCAACATCTAGATGTATGTGTGTGTGTAAATATATTATCTAAACAGATACATTTATTTATATATATATATATATATATATATATATATATATATATATATATATATATATATATACATATATAGAAATATATATGAACATATATACATGCAAATGCCTACATCGACACATATATATGTCTACAGCTATATGTCTACATATACACAGCAAGTTACATATATGTAAGCAGATGTATATCTATGTAGGTATATATGGACATAGTTTTATATATGTAAGCAGATATAGGTATATATGGACATACATCTGTAGATATTAATGGGAGATTAACTAAATCATAAATGTCCACATGCACCATTAATGGGGTTAATAAATAAATGGGGTTGAGAGGCCCCAAACAATATACGTCTTGTAAGAATAGTTAAACCCACCCTCCCCACAGCCAAACACATTCACCCGCAATACACTAACAAGTGTTGCAGATCCCATAAACAGGTCCTGACATGTCATAGGCACAACAGTACTACATCCCACCTGTATGATGTCAGGCTGGCATTGGTAACATATCATGCAGTACAGTCTGGCTCCCATAGGAAATGTAAAATGTGGAAGCTAGCAACATCCCTAGGATACATATACAGAGACACATGTATGCAGATACAGATATATATATATATATATATATATATATATATATATATATATATATATATATATATATATATATATATATATATATATATATATATATATTTATATATATATATATATATATGTGTGACTATACATACACACGCAAAGATATGTACAGTAAGATACTCATGTAGTAGGCGCACACAATATGCAACAGCCACTATGCCTACAGTTAACAACCTAACAACTGGACACTGGATGAACCACCCATACAAATGATATATGTTCACCTTGTTTGCTGTAGCATAGACTAGATCCAGGCCTGCTGAATCTAGCTTTGTTTGTATAACTTGAGCACTAATCCTGGCATTCTTTAAAGTATTCAATTGTATTTATTACTGCTTGGTAGTAACTTGATTAAAGTGTAGCTATCATTCTAAGTCTTTTGGATTAAGCACTTGGGCTTCAGACCAGTTGTTTTACATTAGGAAGGTTTGTGGCCTGCACTGTGGTGGCAGGACAGGTAGCTTACATCCTTCTAAGTTGGGAACTGCTGATTGAGGGCTCAGTGTCTGTTATTCTAAAAGTGTATTAGTTCTGGTTTAAGCACTTGGGCTTCAGGCCAGTTATTTTACATTAAGAAGGTTTGTGGTCTGCACTCTTGTGGGAGGAGAGGCTGGACTCTGCCCTTCTGAGCTGGGAATTTCTGGTTAAAGGCTTATAGTGCCTGAATATTTGAACTGTTTCTTACTGAAATTTGTACACCTTGTTTGCTGCAGTATAGACTAGATCCAGGCCTGCTGAATCTAGCTTTGTTTGTATGCTTGTTGTTTGTTTGCTTGTTATTTCCCTGAAACGCTAATTCCACCTAAAACGCAGCTTTTCAGCGCTGCTGTGGATCCCTAGTGATATCTGCATTGCTTACTGTACTTATTTCCTTGTTTCACTTGAAAGAAAGTTACTGTTTGTTGTTTTTGCATTTAAGTTACCTGTAACACATTGCATTTAAGTTACCTGGCACTTGCTCACTAAAGCAATTATATAAGTCAGCACTAAAAAATTAAAAGCACTACACCCTCACAAACTCCCCTTGAGTACCTTGTTCCCCATTGGCCCTTTTTTTCAATTATAAAGGAATTTCCAATACTATAGCATGTCCAAAGGTCAGTTGTCGATCTCCTCTCTGGTCCATCTGGTGAATCTGGGAATCTTGAGGCAATGTTACAACTGCCTCATGTACACAGACAACCCTCTCCTCCTCCCAACAAATTCCAACACATGTGAGAGATGCAACCATATAGCCAAACTGGAGGCTAAGCTCTCTCAACTCAGTACTGGCGTGACCAGTCAGGAGGAGAAGGAAACCACACTCACTACAATTCCAGTCTCACATAGATCTACCACGACAGCAAACCAAACACATAAACACACACAAACATACACGGAGGCTCTAAATAAAAATCTGCCTAAGCAGCAGAGACCTCCAAAGCAGACACCCAAGCAACCGCTACCCCAAAACAAAACACGTGCAACACATAGCTCACAAAGCCAGTGTGCCGAACAGTCACAGCCCTTAAGGCTAAACAACACACCTGATACACTTGTAATAGGTGACTCTATCGTCAGGCACACTGACGTCCCGCTCACCAGACTGAACAAGGAGAAGGTCACAGTGAGCTGCCCATTGGGCACTAGGATCCGTCACATAACACAAGCACTCAGGTCACTCCAAGGCAAGTACAAATATGACTCAGTCATTGTCCATGCTGGTGTGAATGACCTGAGACGTACCTCCCTGGACTACATGAAAAGAGACATAGAGGAGCTCTCTGAGCATGTAGCCCTGGCCGGTATGACCCTGACCTTGAGTAGCATCTTACCCTCACCAAGAATGATGCCACAATATGAAGACAAGATGATCAATTTCAACAATTGGCTTAAGTATTGGTGTCATTCAAAGGGGATCCAATGCCTGTCAGCCTGGGATGACATGCTCGACAAGCCACGATGCTTCGCTAGGGACGGCTTGCACTTGTCACACCTGAGCTTTCAGATATTGGCAAAGGCTCTTGCTACCCCCATAGTGCCTTTTTTAGGCAAGGCTCAAAAGACAAACCCACCTCCATAGGTATCACAAGAGATAGGAAACTAAGAGTAATGCTACTCAACGCCAGAAGTCTAAACCTCAAGATGCATGAACTCAAAACTCTCCTTAGCATGGAGAACATCGATATCTGTGCAGTAACAGAAACCTGGTTCAAGGCTCCCAAGAGCACCCCAGCACTACCAGGTTATACCTCATACCATGCTTTTCGGCCCCAAAACTTGGACCGAACCACAAAAGGAGGGGGAGTATCAATATTCGTCAAAGATACCCACACCTCCAGGTTGGTGGCACAGCACGAAGCATCAGAGACTATTCATGTGCAACTAACAGTGGGTAAAACTGCCTTCCAGTTTCCCAAACCCAGGAACCCCACTCGGCCTTCCTGAGAACACTGGAAAATATGAAGATCTCTCCAAACACCATTATATTGGGTGACTTCAACTACCCAAACATAGACTGGGAGCATTACTCTAGCTCCAACACCCTAGCCCAAAGGTTCCTAGAATTTATAAACTCAAATGCTATGGAACAACTTGTTACCACTCCCACAAGAGGGGAAAACATACTGGACCAGATCATCACCAACATGGGGACTCTATGCTCCAGACCAGAAGTGTATCCCTCACTGGTAAGATCAGACCATAAACTAATCTCACTGGATATTCACATCCCGACCCCAGCCCCTGCCCAGAAAACCACAGTGAAAAACTTCTCTAAAGCAAATTTCACACTCCTCAAAACCAAGGTGGAATCCTTCAAAGCCCCCGGGCCTGTGGAAAATACGGCCCAGACTGCAGAATCCTTTATAAACGCATTCTATGAACACCTTCTGGAATGCATGGATCATGCAATCCCAAATAAAACCAAGACCCAATCCTCCAAAGGCAGACATCCTGTTTGGTGGACCCCAGCCATAAACAAACTATACAATAGAAGAAGGAAGCTACTACATGATAGAGCAAAATCCCAAAAAGGGAAGGCATCTCTGATCAGTATTAGCAAAAAACTATGGGCACTCATAAAATCGTCTAAGGCCAGCTTCGAGAAAAATTGCACAGGACACTAAGGATAATCACAAGGCTTTCTTTAGTTATGTTAGGAACCTGGGTGGGAATTCCCAGATATGCTCAGAATTAGTCCAAAATGACAAAAAATACACCGAACCCACAGACATTGCCAACATCCTAGCTGACAGGTTCAGCGCAAACTTCTCCTCCCCTCCCCACCAAAAGGGCAAATATCTATCCCAGCAGAGTGCTGCCCCCCTGACATCTCAGATGCTCAGGTAAGAGCTGCCCTCTCCAAAGCAAAAAACACAGCATCAATGGGACCAGATGGTGTCCCGGGCTGCATCCTACATGAACTCCAAGAAGAGCTAAACTCAAACATAAAACTACTGTTCAAAATCACAGCCTTACTACATGATATGTACCCAAAGAGTGGCGTACTGCAACAGTGGTCCGTCTCCACAAAGGTGGTGCCTCAGCGGATCCTGGAAACTATTGCCCCATATGCCTGACTAGCTTGGTCTGCAAAGCTATGGAAAAGATCATTATGGACCTCATAAATAAAGATATTGGGGACCTACAGACACTGGATCCTACCCAGTTCGGCTTTGTTAAGGGCAGATCCTGCCTCTTAAACCTGGTCAATTTCTTTGAAACAGTCACCAAGGCCATTGACGAGGGGAAGGTGGTCCACACAGCCTACCTGGACCTTGCAAAAGCCTTTGATACAATACCCCACTCGGGCATTATAGATAATCTCACCAGCTTAAATATAAACCCCTACATCACTAGATGGGTTGCAAACTGGCTCAACGTCAGAACCCACATGATTAGAATTGCTGGAGCCATGTCGGACTCCAAACCAGTTACAAGTGGCGTCCCACAAGACTCAGTCCTGGGACCTCTCTTGTTCGGTATATATTTCTCGAAGGTACAGGCCAACACGGAAGGACTGTGGCTGACCACGTTCGCAGATGACTGCAAACTGGGCGCCATAATCGACTCTCCAGTCAACACAAGCATCCTCCAAAAGGGCCTCATAGAAACAGACAACTGGTGCTAGAGCCATGGCCTCAAGCTAAATGCCAAAAACTGTATAGTCATCCCCTTTGGCAAAAACAAAGTGCCCACAAATTACCACATAGGTGATAATCCATTAAGTACAGAAGAAGTAATTAGGGACCTGGGGACCCAAGTTGATAGCAATCTCTCATTTGACAACCACGTGGCCAAAGTGGTTAGAAAAACATTTTATATAGCCCGCCTAATCATGAAGGGATTCACATCTAGATCAGGGGAGGTCATCATGCCTCTTTACTCATCCCTCATCAGGCCCATAATTGAGTACAATGCCCCTTTTGAGATGTACCTTACCAGACACCTGCAGCAACTGGAAAGACCCCAAAAGTACCTCACCAAGAGGATCAAAGGGCTCAAGCAGATGCCATATGCTGCCCAGTTAAAGAAACTCCAGCTCTACTCAGTGGCATACCGCCTGCTCAGAGGTGATCTGTGCCTGAAGTATAAAGCCATGTCCAACCCGGAATTAATGGACATGCTGCACCTCAGAAAATCCAAATCCCATCGAGCTATGCGCTCGAGACTTGAACCTCAGCACTGAAATAAATAGGACATGCTGGAGGGACAGATTCATAACCCAGAGGCTCCCTTCATTCTGGAATAAAATCCCAGTCCAGGTTAGGCAGAGTCCCTCATTGACTCTCTTCAAGAGGAATCTTGATGAGTGGATGGGAGATCGTAGGTTTACCCCGGGTATCACTTCTGTGTCACTGTTAGACAGAGGCACAGTATACTAACCTTGAAAAAGGGCATAGCAAAATTAATTTAAAATGGGCGGCGAAAGCCAAACACACTCTGGCTAGGCTTATAAATGCCCTAGGGCAGATAGCCTAGTATGAACCTATGAACCTATGAACCTATGTTGCCTGCAACATATACCCACAGAGAGGTTATAGGATAAAACACCACACACAGATTTGCAGAAATGGAATACCTTTATTTGGGTACTATTACAGATGTATCTGCCATGTCATATAGCTTTTCAAACACTGACATCCATATAAATAGAGTAATGCAACTGTGAAACTGGAAAGGTCCACAACTGTTGCTGTCCAGGCCAAGCCCTTCAAATCGTACAATAATAATGACAGACTGGGCCACAGGATAACACACAATCAGCAGTAAGTGATGCAGGTGTATAGTCCAATAGTCCCTGTCTACACTCTGTACACAATCACTAGGTGATACAGACTTCAGTTGGCCAAATGGGATATAACTGATACATAACATGGTGTAACTGACACCATCACAGGCACACTGGCAAACAGAACAGTCTGTATGGCATGAGGCAATAGGCCTGCAGTAACCCACTTTATGTAAATAATGTCAAGATAGGTAAAATGTATGGTACTGTACATCCAGATACCTTACGGCAGCCCATCCCTGATACTCCCACATTTTGTAACAACATAGGTTATGTATGGTGCATCCCCTCAGACTCAATACTACAGGGCCATATACCACTGTTACATACACTGGCATTTGGAGTGCATATGGACACACATGTATTGTGTAGGTGAAGCCCACACATATATGACCCTAGCCCCACCATATGTGTGGAGGATACAACAGCAGTGGACTGGTGGCAGGAATGGCAGTGTGGTATACGTATATGTCCATATGTATCACTATCTGTATATGTGTAGACATATACTGCTCTGTATATGTATATATCTGGGAGTGTATATGCATATTTATGGACACATACATACCCAGCTATATATGCCGATATGTACATGTGTAATTATTTATACAGATATCTGGATAACCATATGTACATATATATTCACCATATATCCTGAACATGGGGTGTAGCCCTACCTCAGCCCCTATAGTCCCAACTCCATAGTGCAAGGGGATGTCAGTATGTATAGCAGGTATATTAGTAGACTATTGCTACTGTAATAGGGATTGTCTTCACAGATATGGTGTGTGTGAGAGGTCACATCTGCTTTTCACATGTGTGCCATTGGCTACTGACAGACACCCTAAGGACATCATAGTACAGTACCGCTGCAACCACATAATGCTCCTGTGGACTACAGCAGAGATATCGGCCAATAGATGTGGGCATTCTGACATACTCTGTACAGTCCAGAGTTATACACAGAACCCCTTAGTGCAGAACATGTGGACCAAGCCTGACAATATGGATGTTAACAGCCATGCAGATGGGTATAACACATAATGACTGGTATACATTCGCCCCCATAGCTTATGTAGTCACACCCCCCTGTCTATCCTGAAACATAATAACTGCTGGTACATAGGTGCCATGGCCACATACTATGCACTAGATATTGACATACATCTGTACAACATCCCACCGCTCCATCTGACATACGTGACTGTTAAGGGAGGCCCAGCAACAGTACATCTGGCAAGTATCTGCACATGACATCTCACTGGGTAAGTACACCAAGCTGCTAGGCATGTAACAAAGCACTGTGCAGGCTACAGGCAGGCGGGCTTAACACTGGCCTACAACTCCTATGGGGGATGCACATGTACCTGCATATATAGCAGGCTCTACAGGCATGTCACAGCACAGGGTAAGATACACCTGTGTGGAAGTGCATAACCACAACCAATGTGAACACAGCCACAGACACATACAGTAAGCTAGCATAATTTTACATTATATGGACTATCTGTTCAACACCATCATCATATGTGCCATTCGCACACTAATCCTACATATACTGGGCCACTACACAGTGTGGCCTGATGCCTGTCTGTGGTATGGGATATGTGTGTGTATGGCCCTACAAACATGTAAGCCAATACAGTAACATACAGTGGAGCAGCATGTAACATCAGATAGGATGGGACCCAGAATGATGACATCTACCACAGTCTGTACATAGGCCAAGGTACATATCGACAATACACACACTGTCGACATTCACCATAAGTACACAGACCTCAGTACTGTACAAACAACCATGGAATGTCCAGGTTATTTCATCAAAAAAACCCTACTGTACATAACGTGTAGCAGTCTGATATCTCACTGGCTTGTTACCAGATATGATGACACTAATTATGGTGCACAGCACATATGCACCTCTTAATGCATGAAATATGTACAAAGGTTGACAGAGTTGTGGCTGGAAGCACATACACAGGGCCAATATTGACATGTTGCTGTGATAACATCTTACATTTACTGTTGTAACAGGGTTTGTCGCAACATATGTCCTATGAGGGACATGAAGTCAGTAACTGTCCTAGGTTTCAACATCTACAGACTGCAATCCTCACACTACCTTCTGCAGTTCACAGATACATGTTCTGTGTTTAACACATGAAACCAAAGGCACCACACACTGTCCAGTCTGCAGATGACCCTACAGATGGGGAGTCCTCATAAAATAGAGCTGACATGACAGGTATTAATACATGTAGGACAGCCGTATCTGCACACACCCTGTTAAACCAACATTACTCCAAATGCAGTATAGCAACACTTACACTCTGTAGTCAGGTCAGGCACATCCCCCCTACTGTGTTTTGGCCTGTTTCCACAGTGTATGCTGTCAGAGGTAAATCCCCAATCTATTAGAGATGCTTTTTGCCAAACAACAGGTCGAGTTCCTGCTCACAGTGAATGGAAAGGCCCAACACCACCATGATGTTCCTAGATATTGGAGTGTGTTTCCATGCAAATGTATATGGAAATGTTACTGCAGCTGTTCCACATGCAATCAGCTAGAGGAGGGCTGCAATTCTTGCAGAGGCCATCAGATGATCATGAGCATCACTTAAAATGTACATGCTGCTGCCTAAGCAAAGTAGGTGTAGGTCTCCACAACCACCAGTGAGGGAGTAAGAGAGGCAGACAGAGGCAATGTCAAGTCAGGGAGAGGTGGGAGAGTAAAACCTATGCATATTTGTGTCACACACCTACCAGCATAGGTATCAAACCCCTGACTACTATGTAGTGCTATCGCAGTCCTATGAAGTTATTGGCTGCACCACATAGGTTTCCTATTGTATAGTCCTCAGAACATATATGTGATGGTGAGTGACATCTGCAACAGGGATATGGTAGCTATCTGGTAGGTGAAGTACACGTGCCTGTCCACATAAACAGGTGCCAGCATCAACACAACCACACTCTCACAGGGACCCACACACATCGACACACTTGGCAGGGCCAGGGATACTGCTCATCACTAGTGAGATTGCCACAACATATCACTGTGCAGGTATCACATGCACCACAAAGGTCATACAGAGGTTATATGGGCAAATGGTATGGGGAGGTGTCTGACATCAGACAGCATGCTTCAGTATGCCACTGGAGGTTGTAGTGAGTGTGGATATGATTATACGCATCATACGCCACACACACACAAACACACAGAGTGCCAGTACTGACATGCATGGGTGCATTTCTGCATGGGTATGTGGTGGTCAACTGTGCCAGATGGCTATATAAGGCTAGGAGATGGGTATACCTTGGCATCAGGCCACATGACAATGATATGCATTGTGGCTCAGGGCTGTGGTTTCTGCATTTGCCCACACAGGTGGGTATTGTATCCACCATCCAGTCACCTGGGTGACTATTGCATGTGGCCAATGCTGTGCATCGCTTGCCATGTATGTGTTCCTTAGTCCATAACATGGACAGTGTCTGGGATGTGTACACCTCCCACATGAATGTACAGTGACATGTGGAACTGTACCTGGGGTGTTGGGACCATGTTATGTACACAGATTATCATCAGATGTGTCAGTCTTGGCCACCTGTGGCAGGAACTGATAATGGACAGCAGGTTAACCCTGCACCTACATTGATAGCATGCTAATGGCATTCCCTGGTGTCAGTGGCATCTGTCCATACAGCGCATGTTTTCAGGCATGGTATGTCCTTTGTGGGTCACATGTGATGGCACCGCAGGTGCTGCAGGTGTCCAGTGGGAAACATGGGGAAGGTGCACTGTCTGCATGTATGTGCCTATTGGACAGATAGACAGGGTGCCATGCCCTCTGTAGGCCACTGCAATCACTCCATAGTTACTATCGGTCACCAACATGCAGTGTACTACACACATATTGGATATTGCCTCGGCATGTGTGTCTGTGTATGAGACGTGGGTTGAGAGTGTGCTCTGGGTAATACTGGGGTTATTAACTTTGTTTGCCTGGCCTTGATGTCACATGTATGGGTATGGATTTGCAGTCAGGTCTCTCAGTTATTTCACATCTGTTATCCCTGTACAGTGGACATTGGGATATATACTAGGGCCGCCATATAAGAAATTTTCAAAACCTGCTTCATATTGGGCCCAGGTGTCCCGCACTCACACCCAGGATACGGGTTTCACAGAGAGACACACACACACACACACACACACACACACACACACACACACACACACACACACACACACACACACACACACACACACACCTGTCATGTCTGGGAGTAGAACCCCTGCCTAACTAGTTTATTACACTACAGCAGTACGCAGTTATAGTACATGCCACGGAGATTACTGGAGTCTTCCTTCCCCAAAGGTGTATATCACATTGGATGACATCAGCAGGATTGCCAAAGTAGGGCATTTGACATGTACTGAGCATACCATACCATACCATGGGTTGGGAGGGTGTCCTAATGGTTAAGGTGTTTGCCTTACAAACACAAGGTACAGGGTTTGAATCTCACTGGCGATAATTGGCTAGGCTTAAAATGGCTCGCAAGGGCAGTTAGCCTATTACTAACCTATACCTCGCAACCTGCAAACATCAAAAATCTGGACAAGGCCCATGAAAAATAGATACAGATCTGTACACTGATTAACATCTAATTTGCATACATAATTACGCAACCCACGCACTCCAATGGAATTGTGGGATACCAACTTTCAAACACAAATTGAAGGACAACCATAATATGGCATCAGAGTCCCCCTGCAGCCATTCCAATGTCCTATTGCCTGGCTATTTCACCCCATTTACCATAAACACTAATTTATGCATACTGCTTTACTTCTACAATGATTATTTGGATTTTATTTTTACATTCTACAGAACAACAATGCAGAAACACTAATAGACATCTGGTAAACAAAGCAATATTGTCTCACAATGAAAATAGGCTTGGCATTAAAACTTCTCTGCCCTTTAAACTCACATTCATTGAAACAGCATTGATACCCACACCACATCCAAAGAAAATGTATCTGGCCAGTGGTGGGTAAAGATTACTTTTGGGCTGTTTTCAAATCATTTTCTGCTTGCACACAAAACAAGAAACATACATGTGTTCTTTTCTTTGATACACCTTCCTGACTTTATTAAATTATATTCCTTGTATAATGCAACCCACTTGTTTTTAAATTATATTCCTTGTATAATGCAACACACTTGATAGAGCGCATTTTAAATTTATTGTTCAAATATTTTTCCATTAGGCTGTACTATAGGCAATGAAACAAAACACATGGACCAATAATGACAAAACTGCCCAATTCAGAACATTTCCATCAGAAAAGTCTACTTCCACACTCACACTATAAATAGAATGACAGTAGTGTAAGCCATAGGCATCTTGCACAGCGTCTCACACTTATTTTCAATTTCATTTTTTTTTGGAGGGGGACAAAAGGTCAAAAACCAGGGACACATTTTAAACATTGCTTGTATAATTTTGTAAAGTTGCTAGAATAAAATGTGTTACCACTATGTATTTCACTGGCAAGTTTTAAACCCAGGACCATATGCACTACAGTCAGAACAACATACCACTATGCCAAATCAGCAGCTTTCTGAAAAATTGGAAGACTGAAACTTAATGGCTATCATTTAGTGAATTCATTTCTCACTTCTCACCACAGCTCTCAACCTCTTAGCACAAAAAACCTGGGCAAAGCTCTCAAGTGTTGGTGGCTAGGGACTTTGTGCTCCTTTTACCCTGCACCCAAGGTACAGGGTTTGAGCTTAAGTACCTCTAGCCACCAGGTGTATTAACTGGGGGGCATTTACACACACACACACACACACACACACGGACATAGAGTCCTACAATTTAGATTCACCTGTCTGTCAACCACATATCTTTGAGATATGAGAGGAAGCCAAAGTTCCAAGAAAAATCTCACATGAGCCCAAGGAAGACATTCAGACTGCACAGAAAACAGCCCAGATGATAATGGAACTAGAGAACCTTTTTTTGTGAGGTGACAATGCTAGACATTGTGCTATTCTATTGCCCTGGAAAACCATATTTATATACATAAAACGACACCAGAGAAGCTATTATACATTGCAGCATTACAGAAAAGAGGCAAATCAATGAATAGCTTAATAAAGAAGAAAGAATGAAATGACAGATGACACAAAAGTGCAACCTCTAAGTGTAACTGAGTCAGAACTCAGGAGCTAAAAGCCACAGTGTAGATATTGCAGGAATCAGTGTCCACACAGGGAACAATGTCTTATTTAGGAAAATGCAAACATGCAGAATCAGTTTGCAAAAATATGCAAGTCTAAGAATACACATGAGAGCAAAATACAATGAAAACAGGTACGACAGACAGAAATGAGTAAGATAAATTATGACGGCATTTTATAAGAATAATATGCTACTTCTATCCAAAGAAAATCATGGGACAGTAATGAAGGGTTCTTTTTATGCATTTACAATGAGTGATAATTACATTGTAACAAAATCAGAAGCCAAGATACAAGTGTTGATATACATAGGAACATCCTTACATACAAGGCAAGGGATGCTTATTCCTGAGATCACATATGATAGCAGACACTTTGTATGCAGTTCACTAAAATCACTCCAAATAAAACAACAGAATTAGAAGTAAATTGAAAAGTGACAGCACCTTGCTTTTCAGTGCTACAAAGAAAATAAACTAACATATGAGTTAACACACAATCAAATGGAGAGCACTGCTGTTTGTTATTGATGACTGATACTCAAGACATCATCACCAAAAGATCTTTAGCATGGTTGTTCGATCTGGAGAAGATCAAAAAGGTGAGAGCAGCTTATTCATCACTATCTCTCCCTTCTTTGAGTTTATACAGTCTTGTAGTTGGTATTTGTGCATATATATGAGAGGGAGAGAGAGAGAAACACACACACACACACACACACACACACACACACACACACACACACACACACACACACACACACATTTACTTCAGGTTCCTTACTTCTCCTAGATGAGTTTCCAGCCTTCTCTTGCAGCAACTGAGTGATACTATTCCACATTCCCTTGCATTGCAGCAAATAAATCCCATGATCAACCAGGCACGAGCGATAAACAAACAAGCCATTCCCACTTGCAAAGTATTTGATTTGAGCCTATGTGCATCAGAGCTAATGTCATCTCGTGCGTGATGACATCAGCTGACAAAGTGAGAAAAATAAAAAACAGAAAGAAAAAAAAATCAGAAATGAAGGGGTGCCACTCGGGAATCGTGGCACCCCATTTTTGGACCCTAAAACTCAGTAAAAGCCGAGTAATTCAGTATAGTTGAGAGGTATGGTACTGAGTGTGACTAGCCTAAACTGCATAGCTCCCTACACATACAAAACCAACATGTGTGGGTATAGAACCCCTAACAGATGTCTATATCACACTACAGCATGGAGCTGTTATAGGACGCACCATGGGGATTACAGGAGAACGCCTTCCCCAAAGGTGTATTTCACAATGAATGACATCAGCAGGATTGCAAAAGTAGGGCATTTGACATGTACTGAGTGTGACTAGCCTAAAATGCATAGCACCCTACACAGAGATTGAAACACACACAGAACATCCACAACCAACATGTATGGGTACAGCACCCCTAACAGAGGTTTATATCACACTACAGCATGGAGATGTTATAGTACGCACCACACAGATTACTGGAGAACTCTTTCCCCAAAGGTGTATTTCACAATGAATGACATCAGCAGGATTGTCAAAGTAGGGCATTTGATATGTACTGAGTGTGACTAGCCTAAAATGCATTGTTCCCTACACAGAGATTGAAACACATGCAAACCATCCACAACTGACTTGTGTGGGTATAGAACCCCTAGCAGATGTCTACATCACACTACAGCATGGAGCTGTTACAGAATGCACCACAGGGATTACTGGAGTGTTCCTTCCCCAAAGGTGTATTTCACAATGAATGACATCAGCAGGATTGCCAAAGTAGGGCATTTGACATGTACTGAGTGTGACTAGCTTAAAATGCATTGCTCCCTACACAGAGATTGAAACACACAGAAAACATCCACAACCAACATGTGTGGGTATAGAATCCCTAACAGAGGTCTGTATCACACTACAGTTGTACTCAGTTATGGCACGCGCTATGGAGACAATTGGGCTACATCCTTCCCAGAGGTGTATTTCTAGGTGGATGACATCTGCAGCCTTGCTAAAGTTGAGCATATAAATTGTAGGAGGTGTGGCTACCCTAAAAAGCATTGCTTTCTACGCAGACAGAGACAGACGGACACACACACACACACACACACACACACACACACACACACACACACACACACACACACACACACACACACACACACACACACACACACACACAGTTGCCAAGGTGGGGGTTAGACTCCTACCTAACTATCATATCACACTATAGCAGTACACAGTCATGGCATGAGCTACAGAAATGACTGGGCTACAACCTCCCCAGAAATGTATTTCTAGGGGGATGACATCTGTGGCCTTACCAAAGTAGAGCATTCCAATTGTAGGGAGTGTGATTACCCTAAAAAGCATTGCTCTCTACACAGACAGACACACACACACTTGCCATATCTGGGATTAGAACACCTACCCAACTGCTTTATCACACTACAGCAGTATGCAGTTACAAGATACACTACGGAGATTACCCAGCTAAAACCTTCCCAGAGGTGTATTTCTAGGTGGATGACATCAGCAGCCTTACCAAAGTTGAGCATATACATTGTAGGGGGTGTGACTACCCTAAATAGCATTGCTTTCTACACAGACAAGGACAGACTGACACACACAGGTGCCAAGGTTGGCATTAAAACGCCTACCTAATTATCTTATCACACTACAACAGCACACAGTTATGGAATGTGCTACAGAGACTACTGGGCTACATCCTCCACAGAGATGTATTTCCAGGTGGATGACATCAGAGGCCTTACCAAATTAGAGCATTTCAATTGTAGGGAGTGTTACTACCCTGAAAAGCATTGCTTTCTACACAGACAGACACACATGCAAACACACACACACACACACACACACACACGCACGCACGCACACACACACACACACACACACACACACACACACACACACACACACACACACACACACACACAGTTGCTAAGGCTGGGGTTAGAACTCTTACCTAATTATTTTATCACACTATAGCAGCATGCAGGTATGGGACGTGACATGGCGATTACTGGGCTGCGATCTTCCCAGAGGAAGGATGGATAGGTGGATGACATCAGCAGCCTTACCAAAGCAGAGCATTTCAATTGTAGGGGGTGTGACCACCCTAAAAAGCATTGCTCTCTACACAGACAGACACACATGCAAAAACACACACATACATACTTGCCAAGGCAGGGGTTAGAACTCTACCTAACTATTTTATAACACTACAGCAGTACACAGTTATGGAATGCACCACAGAGATTACTGGGATAAAACTCTCCCAAAGGTGTATTTCACAGTGGATGACCTCAGCATGTTTGTCATAGTGGGGCTATGGGGAGGGCAGTGTGTGTGCATGGGCCATAACCCATTCATCTAGGTGTTGACATTCCACATGTGGGCACAACCTGGGTTATATTTCACAGGTACGTGTATACAGTTGCTTGATGAGTACTACCTTGTACAGTCATGTTGCACAGCTGGCACGTGCACCACATACTCTGTAATGCTGACAGATGCCGGTGGCTTATATCTGCAGTGAGCGATATCTGACCCTTGTGTGGTTGTGGCCCTTTGACTGTGTGCTAAGTGGGACAGGCCTGGATGGCTCCTTGTCGCAGTCACCCTCTTCCACACATCCATGTATGTCTGCCTTTGGCTTATTATAGTGTGTTGTCCTTACATATATGCCTGTATTCCTATCCACTGTGAGTGCAAAGCATGAGTGGTGCATACCTACGAGTGTCTGCACTAAATCTGTGGCTGCCAGATATGTGTATTCCATTGGTGTTTGCAGACATGGCCTTCATGTGTTTGTGTGTGAGCATGCCCAGTATGACCATTCAGTATGTTGTTGACTGACATTGCCTTAATTTCTCTAAGTGTGTGGGCATGCCCAGTATGGCCATCTGTATTGAATGTGTGGGTCGAGTCCAGGTAGTTTGTACTGCAGTGCTGACCTTTGTGTTGTACACCTACGGGTAGCATGCTGTCTCTGCAGGGTATCCGTTGATCATTTGGCATTGACTGTTACTACATTTCTGCATAGGATGGGGGAGGCACACCTGACTATTCCTACATTCCTACACAGGATGGGGGGGCACACCTGACTGTGACTACATTTCTACGTAGGGTGGGGGGCACACCTGACTATTTCTATATTTCTACACAGGATTGGAGGGGGCACCTGACTGTGACTACATTTCTACGTAAGATGGGGGGGGTCACACCTGACACTTGTACACATTTGCTTGGACTGTACTGGTATGTTGGGTACTCCATTTCATTCTGTAGTCTTACCTATCGTGCTGACTAGAGGCATACCAGTGTACTACAGATCTTAGCTTTTAATTACCTACATATTAGTGTCCGACTTCTTAACCTTCAGAACTGAAATCCCACTGCCTGACCTGCTGTTGTCTGTCTGTGTAGGCTGGGGGGGAGGTTACCTATAGGCCTCATTCAGAGGCCATAGCACAGGCTTTGTTTGTGTTTGTCTACACCTGTCCTGCCGGCTGTGGCTGTTGTGTATGTGAACCCCCCTGACTGGCATGTGTGAGTCACTTACCTTGTGGGTGTCCCAATATTGAGGGTGGTGCTGCAGGGCTGTCTATGTCAGATGCACATAGTACACTCCCTACACATGGTTAGGCACAGGTATTGTAATTTTTGGCATCCCCTTTGCTGTATGTGAAAGTCAGAGAAAGGTGTTATTCCCTGGGTCCCTCCTGTGTCAGTGTATGTGCTATGCGTTGCCTGTTTGCCAAGGCCAGGGCATCTTGGGCATGCTTCCTTCTGCCTACTGGGGCAGGCTCAGGTTATTCCTCCTCCAAGTCACTCTGTGCCTGTGCAGGCCTTGGCAATGGTGGGGGGACTGTGTGGCCCTGCCCCATGCTGTTCCTGCTGCAGCTGTTTCCACAGGATCATATTGTGTAGCATGGCACATACGAGGACAATTTGGGTACATGTAGCTGGTGAGTACTGCAAGGCTCCACTGGATGTGTCCAGGCATTGGAACTGTGACTTGAGCATCCCAAACACATGTTCTACTATAATTCTGGTCTGTGCATGTGCCTCATTATGGAGTTCTTGTTCGGGTGTGTGTGCATTTCTGATGGGTGTCATCAGCCATGGCTCCAGTGCGCATCCAACATCCCCCACTAGGTGACCGTCAGGGATGTCCCCATTGGAAAATCTCTGGTACAGCTGTGTAAGATGTCAGATGTGGGAATCGCGATAGCTTCCAGGGCAGCCAGCACATACATTCATTATTATGCCCTGAGCATCACACATGACCTGGCAGTTGATGGAGGGGAAGCTCTTGTGGCTGATGTAGACCCTACACCGCTCACCGGGTGGTGCTTTGATGCATATGTGCGTGCAGTCTATAGCACCCACTATCTCAGGGTATTCTGCTATTTGGTGGAACAGTTACATATTGCTGGCCAATGCCTCACCGGTGTTGGGGAAATATACCAGCTCACCGACATGTGCTGACATGGCATCCAGGAACTGGTGGAGTACCCTGGATGCTGATGCCTGTGAAATCCCCATCATATCCCTAGTTGGCCTTTGGAAGGTACCTGTATGTATATGTAGGCCTACATATACCTTGGTATCCACTGGGATGGGTTCTCTTCTTTTTGTTCTGTGTGTCAGGTGTGGCCGGCACAGCTCAACATATTGCTATCCCTGTCCACCCTATAGCACTCCACTATCTCCAGCTCATGTAGCCTCTGACAGGTTACCCTGGGTCTATACACTCTTCTCCGTCTCCTCACTGTGGGGTGGTCGACAGCATTCACATCCTCACCACCTTCAGCCTCTTCCACAAGTTGTTGTATGATAGTTATTGCAGCCCCTATCATTTTGCTGTTCTGAGTGTTGAAAGTACCCCATTTGTTTACACCAGTAGTATAGAGTGTGAGAAAGAACAGAGAGGAAGGTGTTTACATAGTTTACAATTGTGTTCTGGGCTGGGCTGGTCTGCTGCCTGTGTAATTGGATGATTCTGATACATTTCACCTGCCAGCTAAGCTAGTTCTCCTTGATTACCTTCCTACTGCTGTTTTCCCTTCCCATTGCCTTCCTGTTTAAGCCTGTGTGCATGCCGCACAAACAGAGTGCTCAAATGTGCATACTGCTGCTGTTTCCTGGTTTAACTTCTTTTTTTTACTGTAAAACCCAGTGTGCGGTGCGCACTCCCACTTAGGGTTTGCAAAGGGTGCTAGGCAAGTTGAGACACACACCCTAGCTTAGCTGTGCTAAGCTAGAAGCAAACGGGAGCCACAGGGCTTCAATCCACTTACAGTATGCCTGACCCACACCCTCATTGTTACCTAACTCCTAGGCTTGCACCAAGCTATTCCTACTCTTACACTGTTGGGACCTGACTCACATGCTGGGGAAAACTGGGATTCACTATCCTTCCCCTCATTTGCATAGGATTGCCTACTAATGCATAGTTAAATGTCTCACAGTGAGCTTCCCCCTTAGCAACCACTATTCACTGGCCATGTTGTCTTTTGCCTGCAATTGACTTGCATGGCAGAATAGTGATTTTAGTTAGACTGCTTAATTTAGGTTAATTTTGTTATTTTTTCCCCCTGATCCCATTTGCGCGCTGCTGCCCTATGCTTAAACAGCCAAGATCAGCTAAAAAAAACAAAAGTTGATTTCTGTATTTTTATTTATGTTTACAATGCCAATGGCCTTATACTTGGCCATTGGCATGCTTACTACATGATATGCAGCCTTTATTTGGAGCTGTCACAGCTCCGTTTTGGATTTTGCAGAAATGTACTCGGTTGCTAACCAAGTACATTTCTGCAGATAGCACTAGTCCTGCACAGACTGTTGCAAGATTCCTGGATTGCAAAATCACTTCATTTGCATAGATTTCTCCTGCAAATGGGGTGATTTGCATACCAGGGCTAAGTCCGTGCAGGAGTAGTGCAGGAGCGCTCGTGCTCACCCCTGCAGGCTGTTTCTGGATCGCACGGAAGACATATTGCCTGCTTAAGCTCCTGCACCAATCTTGCATGCTGTGCAAGCTTTTGAGAATCCGGGGGATTGTGTATCAAACATTATATGCATATGTTGCTCAAAGCATCATTTCTACCATAAATATGGTATAATCTGGCAACAGTGGAGTCAGTCTGGTTAAAAAGAAAAACTGCAAAACATTTTAGCTCATTAACATGGAATACAATTTACAACATCATTTTGTTTCACATCTTGCCTACTCTCCTCTTACAGATCATCATAAACTTTAAAAGGAATATAAAGTATTGTGCTATTTAGATGGGTTTATCTAAGCCTTTTTCAAAGCAACAGTTACTATAGTTAGCAGTGCACACTTTTTGACTGAGTGTTTTAAGTGATTCATACTCAGCAGTGGTTGAACAAGATCTCTGTAACATTTCTTGGCTCTGATGTCACATGAGTATTCAGACTTTGATATTTTTTGTCATGTTCTCAAAATCTATCAATACCCAAAATGCAAGTTATGAAGGATTGTTCCGTTTACTATTACTTCTTCTCATAGATTTTCTTAAATTACAAGTAATACAGTGCAGTAAAAACTGAGAGCAATAACTAGTAAAATACATAGAAGACTGAGTGATTTACTAATAATGTCATTCTTACATCTAGAGATAAAATCACTATCAAAAGTATTGAAACTGGAAGCAAAGATTTCATGTGATGCATGGCATAAGAGTTTCTCCTTTATCTTGCATACATTTTTTTCCTTTTTTACATGTAGCTGCTGCATTATATAAAAGAGGTACGCTTCAGGACTAGGGCTGGAGAAGATGTGTTTTTTGATGAAAATGGAGATCCCCCTGCTCTTTATGACATCTTGAACTGGCGTGTGGCTCAGGATGGAACATCAAAATATTTTAAGATCGGACGCTTCAGTCCTGGTGCAGACATAGATCAAACACTAACCTTCAATGAAAGTGCCTTTAAATGGAATAAAGCACATACACAGGTTAAATGCATTTATTCATTTCTATACTGAATAAGTAAGTTGCATAGCTCATTCATTTCATTCACACTCTGATTATAAATTCCTCTCTCCCCCCCCCCACAAATATTTATTTACATAATGGTATCAACTGATTTGCATCTAATTAAAGTCTTCTATACTTAATGATAAATTGTTTTCCAGCATTATTGCACTTTTCTTTTCCTCCATAAAGAAAGTAAGTAATTCTACAAAACATTTGCTTCACAAATTATGGTATGAAAGAATAAAACAGCTATGTGACTCTCTCTTGCCTTCTAATTAATGAAAGTGAAAGACTCAGCTATAAAACATCTTCACTTAGTAGCCTCCCACACACTGACACTTCTTATGACAGTTAACCACATTATATCATGGCTTTTTTAAATGACATAAATCATTTTCTGCTTTAATCAAAAATCTACATGACTTCAGTCTGAAAATGTAAATTATATGTCAATGTAGGCAGCATACTGTATTGTACAATTTGTATATAGAACATAATATATAAAATATTGTTACCATATATCATTTTCAAGCAGATATTTTTCAAATTAGTTTAAAATGCTGCTAAACATTTTAAAATAGATTTATATTTAGCAGAACATACGGACATGTATACTTGATCAGTACCCATGCATGAAGAAAGTGTTCACAGCAAGGATGTTAGTGAGCTGGCAATGATGCAACAAAGAAGATGGAATCACAGACAGCTGATTTTAAAAAAATTGGAGTATGACAAGCAGATATACTCTGCATAAAGTTTTGAGACAAATAACTGGGACAGGAAGCATCCTCTCACTTGACAAACTGGTAGACCTTGCCAGGGAATAGGCACAAGAAATTCATTTAAACAAACTATATCAAAAACACACAAGACTCAGAAGAAAAAAAACTCACAAAGTCTGATATGGCAACATGCAGCAGCCAATGCAGTTTCTTCAGCAAGGAGATAGTATGACAAGTGGGAGTTACTCCTGACATCAGCTTTGGAACAAAATTGTGCACCCACTGCAGTTGAGCCAACCCCTCATCCATTAGCTCATTGCAGACAGCATTGCTGTAGTCTAAATGAGATAGCACTAATACATGAACCACCATTATTTAGGACAAACATATAAGTTGGCTATAAATCCAAGCAATATTCCTAAAACTGAAATAAAATGCAACAGCTAAGTCTTTGCCCTTCGGTATGAGTCTGCTATCAAGAAGGACTCCCATAAACCAAACTAGAGATGCAGATGCAAATTTACTCTCTTTGTATATAATAAGGAGAGAATGAAGAGGAAGACATTCCCAAATGCTGAACCTCTGATTCAAATTCTTGTGTATTTCCTCTGCATATATGAAGGAAGGAAAAAGAGGAGGATGTAATGGATAGAACATGGCATGGACCACCATTAGTTCAGACTTGATTTATAGTTGACTTTTCTACCACCCTATGAATGAAGGAGACCAAGTAGTTTTCCAATTTGATAAAGTGTGGCACAGACTATTAAATACAAATACAAGATCAGCCAATTGAACACTGGGCTACATATCAAGTTTACTTATAAAAATCAGTTTTTATATGGTAATAGTTGCCATCCAGACCATCTAATAAAGATTCTACCTTATACTGAATTTTTAAGGATACATAGACTATGGAATAGGGATGAAATCTTTATACAAGAAATTTTGGAATCAGAAAATATGTTCCTAAATAGAGGTTATAAGATGGACATTGTTAAAGAAGCTAAGGTTAGGGTTATGAATTTAAGGTGGCCCAATGCCCAAAATAATGTGAGGATTGGAAACATGATGGGTAGAATGAATTCTTGGCTTGATGACAATTTCTATAATACTTCTGCTGAATGTGTACTTAATAAGGAAGAGAGTTTGAGTAATATTTTTGTTGCAACTACCTATAATGTTATTAGTGATAAAATAGTTAATACAGCTTGTCAATTTTGGCCCATGTTGCTTAGAGACAAGGAGTTAAATAAGTTGCTGCCACAAAGGTTAAAAATTTCTTATAAGAGGGCCAGAGACCTTAGAGACATGGTTGTGCATAATCATTTTGAACTACCTATAATGAATGTCAGTGTTGAGATGCCTATTTTAAAGACACCATACCATGCAATAAATGATCCATATGTAAAAATGTGATCAATGGCTTTAAGTATATTAATGGACATCATTGCCTGGTCAGGGGCAATTTTAATTGTAATACATGTGGGGTTATATATGCTCTTAGATGTAGTTGTAATAAATAGTACATTGGTGAGATGAGCAGAAATTTTAAAGTTAGCTTTCAAGAACACCTAAGAGACATAAAAAATGCTAGAATTGATAGCCCCCTTGGTAGTAATTTTTCTGAATTTCATAACTGTAACCCTAATCACATTATTGGTTGTGACTTAGAAAAGGTTTAGGTATCTTTGGGGGAATTAGTGAATTTGGATGTTAAGTTATGTGAAAGGTATATATTTTAAAGTTTAATACATTGGAACCCTTAGGGTTAAATAAGGAATGTGATTGGAAGTATGTTATTTAATTTGATTTAACTTAATTGATTAATTGCAGTGGGTGTGACTTGTAAATTTTATGTGTATATTTTACTCTTTGAAGGCTGTATAGCTGAGGCGCTAAGTAATTAAAGGATGGAATGTTCGTTTTCTTGGTGGTATAGTTTTTTTTGTTTTATTATACAAATAAACTGCAGCTGAATATAATCAGCACATGACTATTACCAAATTACCACTCCTTTTAAGATCTCCTTTATTAACAGAATGTACACAGTGAACAACAGTGATACCGAGACTGACCTAAGTCATTCCTGATTTCTTTAAATGGATATCAGTGGAATAAACTACAGAGATTGCCTATACACGCATTTCTAAACGAAAGAGGCAAGGTATTTGTGGCTGGTTTCAAAGAGACCACAATATTATCTCAAATTGCTGATCAAGATACTATGGCTCATGATGTCAAAAGCTACTATTAGATCAAGGTTCAAGGTAGAGTGTAACCATTAATGAATTCACTAGAATCCCAGATGAAGGTCATCTGTCTGCTGTACTTGCATCTAAGTTCAACCTATCACAGAGTGACAAGGTAATTAGATATCAAAAGGGAACACTTTTGCTCATAAGCTTCCATCTTAATAATTCCATCTACAAAAGGAGCATTAGGGACAGGATATACTTTAGATTTCACCAATTCAATGATGATTATTTTTTGGAAAAGTGAAGTTATCAATGCCTTTTACTGCAAATGGACACCCATCTCTCAAAGTGAAATAAACTTTGTGCAAATATTCTAATTAAATGAGAAAAGCTTTAACCAGCCTTGCTGAATCAGGAACTAAACTGCAGTATATATGTTACAAAGACAAAACTGCATTCATGGCTTTATCAAAGTTATAGTAATAAAACACAGCCCAGGAAAAGTCTGTGGCATTCCGTTTGAGCCACTGCAGTACATTATAGTCACATTCTTCGTGGAAGACTGCCTGATTTGGGCAGTTTTATCTGGAAAGAAATATATGACATCCTCACTTTCGGAGAAAGCAGATATTCTTCAAGTAGTAAGTCATGATGTTTAGTTGTACATCATCTCCATCAGTTGAAATAATACAGGCAGATGGTTTTATTCAGCAGAAATATCACCAAGCAGAAACATAGCTATCTTAGATGATAACTGATATTTGGTATTCTGAGCAATGAGCTTTCAAATTTAGCTTGTCCTTCAGCAGGCATTTCCTTCACTACATGCATTCCAACCATCATCCAAGTACACACAAAGCTCACACTTTATGATGAAAATATAGCTAATGACAAACAGAAAACCTTCAAAAATATACAACCTGAGCTGATTAATATCCCAAGAGCTAGTTGAAGCCACATTTTATGCTATGACATGAGTGCTTGGATGTCCAGATCTGACTCCTCCTCAGTGATCTGGTCCATTAAAGGTCCCAGCATTCCATTTCTTATGTTTTTCAAATCTCTGCAATGAGCCAGCTCAGCATCAGGTGACAATACTGGTGAGATCTGAGAGCTGAGATGAAGTAGATGATGATCAATCCAGAAAACTGGATCAATCAAGTTGCTGGCCCATAGACCAAACTGGAAGTGTTACAAAGGAAGTGAGCAACACAATTCTTATGCTACAGTACTCTGACATGAAACACTCACGGGAATGCCACTGCTCAAGGAATTCAACATGTTCATAAAAATTCACTATAAACTTCAGAGATCAAACAAACAAACTTCAAACAGTTTTTCCACTTGAAAAAATACTGAGTACCGTATCAAAACATCTGAGTTAAATTAATGACAGCCAGCTGTCATTGTTTCTCAGATACATATGTTTCTTTCTAGAGCAGAAAGATATACATCTCAGTTCTTAAATTTATTACCTTTTGTTAACTGGATAGGTGGACTGTTCACCAGAATCTTTTCAGCCATGGGCTGAACATTACTTTGTAAGCATGTTGACTTCTCTGCCACAGTCTTTGTCAGATAAATGTTTAAATATTTCCTCTATCTGTTCATCAGCCTAGAACATTAGACTAACATGATACTTGGCATCATCTTCCATCACAACAGCAACTAGAAACATTTTGTTGGGGGCAGAGCGAAGATGGCCAAGTAGACATCTAAAATTAGAGCTATGCAGAATAATACTTATAAACAGGAAAATATATATTTTTTTAATTTTTGTTCTCACATCTCATTTATAATAGTTTCAACTTTATTACCTCTGAATTTGGTGGAAATATATAAAAAATTTCCTGTCATTCTCATCCAGAGATTACTTAATAAAGATGAGCAGCTCTAAGTATTCTTACACTAAGTCATCTTTGAGAAAGGATTTACAACAAGTAACTTCCACCCTTCAGGAATTATCTCTGAAAATGGATGGTTTTCAAGTAAATCAAGAAAATCTTAGAGAGAACTGCTTAAAACAAACGTCTTCAAAGAACTGCTCTAACAACAGAATACAATTTCTGACATGCAGACTGCTTTGAATAACATGGATGGGAGACTTAAAGAAGAAGAATCCCAGACTGACTTCCCCTTTAAGCAGAATACCTGGCTTCTTAACAAAATTGATGATCTGAAAATAGAGAAAAAAATGTAACATAAGAATTTTTGGTCTTTCAGAAAAATTTGAAGGTGATGATTTAATTTCCTGGCTGAACACTTGGATACCTAAAATATTAAATCTATTTTTCAATTTCTCCAAATCTTTTGGGTTTCTAATACCATGACAGGAATGGATCCCATTCCTAAGTCAAAGCATGATTAAAGTTCATGAAAGTAGTATTGTTTCAGTCTTTGATATCAGCCAGAAGTGTTCTTTTCAGAATCCGCAATGTGCCCGGTAATGACTCCTGCAATTCGTATGGAGTTACATGTACTGGTAACATATCTAAACATGATTGTAGATTCCTTTTTATAAGACCCGTTGTTCCTACTACTATTGGAACTATTTGGGTATCTTTCTTCCACATTGCTCTTGTTTATGTCTGCAAATCCTGATATTTTATGACTTTGTGTCTCTCTCTGTACACAAGACACTGTAGTCAATGGGTGTAACGATTTCAATGCTAAATGCTACTTTTGTCTTCTTTTCATGAACCATTTCTGGTTTTCTCACATCTGTCTTTTGAACTATTGGTAATGGGTGATCCCATGTGGTGTAGACTTCATCACTTTCTATGATGCTTAGTGGTTCATGATTCCAGTGTTTTTCAACTAATTCTATATTATAATGTTTGCACTATCCCCAGTGCAACAATCTTGTCACATTATTATGCCTTTCAGTATACAGTTCTTCTGTCATTAGTATATCACAGCCAGCAACAAGATGTGTGACGGTTTCCAATTCTGTTTTGTAAAACATACATTTGTCTGTTTCTCCCACATGTTTACTGGACTTTGTAAACCAACGTGTACCTAGCCAGCTATCTTGGGCTGCCAGTACTAACCTTTCATCTTTTGGTTTGAATTTGCCGGCCCTTAACCATTCCTGCACTTCACCCTGATCAACATAAGGTTCTTCCAGGAGTTTTCTATATTTACAGCTATATTTATACATTTTCCACATTTCTTGCTTTCTCATCTGATCCTTCACCTTATATTCCTTCCTTTGTTTTTGGCACATTCAGTTGCTGCCTGATTTTTAGCTACTTCTATTTTGATTTCCTTTCCCACTTGACGCTGATATGCTTCTGCTAGACTAAGAAGGAAAGTAATGTTAGATATGTTCTCTTCATGTTTCAAAGCGTTCACTATGTTTGGATGTGTAGGTCATGTGATGTCAGCACATATGTATAAATCTACAGTAGGGTTTCTCTTCTGGTATTGAAAGGGCTCATAGAGCTATAGCCAAGCCTGTTTCACCTTCTTCTTCTCTTCCGAGATCCATTGTAATAAAATTCTTATCATATATTGACAAAGAACTAATACTTAAATCTACTTGAAGGAAAGCTCCTTTGAAATATAAACAGAATCTAGTCAGATATGATAATGATTACTCAACTACAGTTATGGACTTGAGGAAAAGTTGCTTGCCCCTTGTTAATCTCTGAAGTAAAACAACATTAAAGCCCAAATAATCTAGCCAGTCAGAATTAAAATTCACTTATCAAATGAAACAAGAATCTTTAATAACTTAAAGGCATTGTCTTCATCAAAAATAATATTGTTCCTATTCCAGAAGACACAGATTGGTTATCTACTTCCCCAGAAAAAAGCTTCAGAAAAAAAAAATCCTGGATTGATTTAAAGAAAAAGTAACACAAGACTGAGCTTACTTCTATCAACACTAGAATCTGTTAAACATCTACCTCAAAATGACCTTTTGATCTAAACAATGTTTTCTTTATTGTATTAATATTTCTGGTCTAGGATCATAATTCTAACCGCTAAAAGTCAAATTTGGTAAGCTCTATCATCTTTCAAACTCTCTCCTCAGATCAGCTCCAAGAAATGATTTAACATATTTTTACTTCCTTACTAGCAACATGTACTTCCTGACTTATTCACACTTCTCAAACTCACACAGGTAACTTGTTTACCATTTTAAAATTTAAGTATTCGTATACAGCTCCACTTTCTTAGAATTGTTGTTAGTTAGTGGTTAAGAATTCACTTGAGCTCATTGTATGCATTTTTTTTTTGGTTATTTTGGCATATTGGGGCTTTGGAGATGTATTCAGGGCTGATGTGCTGTTTGGGTTGCTTGTCTTCATGTGGTTGCATGGTAAAGGTGTTTTCTCTGGTGATATAGTGAACTCAATGTGTGTGTTTGAATTGCTTGTCTTTATATGGCTGCATGGTGACTGTGTTTTCTCTGGTAGTGTAGTGAACTTGATGTATGTGCTTTTTGAGATACTTGTCTTGATGTGGCTGTGAAGTAAATGGGATTCCCTGGTGGTGTAGTGAACTCAATGTGTCCATTTTCTTTGCTTACTTGTTGCCACTGTTAAACTTAATCACTCACTTTTTGTCTCCTGACCATTTTAAGACCATTAAAGCTCAATCTTTTCTTGAAGTTTTATATTTTTTCTTGTGGTGCTGCGTGAGCTGATCCTGCAGCTTTGGTAATAGACTCCTTTATTGTGGCTGCTGGCTGTATGAACTTTACTCTCTTGTTGTTGCTTTTAACAGGAAGCTACTAAGGATTCCATTGCAACACCTTTCCAGACAAACAAGTGGTGTCAGAGCCATGGATTAAAATTAAATGCCAAGAAATGCATAATAGTAGTAGCCTTTGGGAAGTCATCCACCCCTGGTAACTATCATATTGACAATGCACCCCTTAGAGCTGACCCAGTAGTCAGGGAGTTATGGACACACATAGATAGTGATCTAGCCTTTAACCATCACATGTCTACAGTAGTGAGGAAATCATTCTATGTTCTGCAACTTATAAACAAAGGTATGGCATCTAAGTCCAAGGAAGTCATTGTTCCACTGTATTTGTCATTCATCAGACCTATCATTGAATACAATGCCCCCTTAGATATGTACCTAACCAGGCATATCTAACAATTGGAACATTCATAGGTTCATAGGTTCACAGAATGATACAAGGCTATTGCCCCGGAGCCCTTATAAGCCTAACCAAGAATTTCACCCATGTTCCCACAAAGTCAGCACCTGTTTACCCTGTCCAGCAGGGACACAGGTGGGATCCCAGGGGTGTATTCTCTGTTTCCCATCCAGTCATTCAGTTTCCTTTTAAAGAGGGCTAGAGTGATACTCTGTTTAACATGGAAAGGGAGCCTATTCCACAGATGGGGGACTCTCTGGGGCACAGATCTATCCCACCAACAAGTTCTATTAATGTCACAGACCAAGTTTAGGACTTGCATGCAGGTTCCCCAAGTGGATTTTGACTTATGGATATGCAGTAACTCCATCAAGGCTGGGCCTGAGATAGCCTTGTATGCCAGACACAGGTCACCTCTGAGCAGTCTGTTTGAGACTGATTAGAGGAACAGGGCTTTTAGTCTATCTGTATAGGATAGGTGTTTGACATCTTGGATTTTCCTGGTCAGGAACCTCTGTGGTCTCTACAACTGCTGCATGTGCTTGGCAAGGTACATGCCGAAGGGGACATTGTATTCGATAATGGGTCTGATAAGGGAGAAGTACAGGGATGTTATGACCTCCTTGTTCCTGGGTAAAATACTCTTACTTATGAAGTGGGCCATGTAGAAAGGCTTCTGTACAATGAAGGCAGTGTGGTGGTCAAAAGTCAGGTTGCTATCAACCTGGGTGTCCAAGTCCCTCAAGACTGCTTGCATGCTTAGTACATTGTTATTAATGTGATAATTTGTGGGGATGCCATTTTCCCCAAAGGGGATAACAATGTATTTCTTGGCATTCAGTTTGAGGCCATGATCCTGGCACCAGTCATTAGTTTGGGTAAGATCCTCTTGAAGAATGTTCACATCACTAGCGGAATTTAAGACAGTGCCCAGCTTGTAATCATCTGCTCACTTGGTCAGCCACAGACCACTGTTTTTTCCTTACAACTCAGAAAAGTATATCCCAAACAGTAGAGGCCCCAAGATCGATCCTTAGGTTACTCCACTCATTACGGGTCTACTACTAGAGATGGCTTCCCCTATTTTGACTGAGTGGGTTTCATCAGTGAGCCAGTTAGGTACCCATCTGATAACATATGGGTTGATGCCTAGCTGGGAGAGGTTATCTATTATACATGAGTGGGGAATAGTGTTGAAAGCTTTGGCTAGGTCAAGATAGGCGGTGTGCATCATCTTCCCCTCATCCATGGCTTTGGTGACTGTTTCAAAGAAGTTGACCAAGTTTAATAGGCATGATGTCCCTTTGACAAAATCAAACTTTTTGGGGTCATGCACTTGGAGGTTGCCAATTTCTATGTTTATAAGGTCAATGATAATCTGTTTCATGGTCTTGCAGATCAGGCTAGTTAGGCTGATGGGCCTATAATTGCATTTGTGTAGAGGAATGACAGTGGCTGTCCTCCATTCTACTGGGACAAAGGCAGTGCTCAGGCTTTGGTTGAATATGATGCTTATTGGAGCTGAGAGTTCATGCCTGAGTTCATGCAGGATGCAGCCAAGGATGTTGTTGGGTCCCATGGAGACTGTATTTTTTGCCTTTGAGAAGGCATTAAAGACCTGCTCCCTTGTGGTGAGGGAAGGGGGGCAGGTGCTGGGGATGTCTTGGTTTACTGATGGGGGGGGGGGGGGGGCTGGGAGGTGAAGTTTTCACTGAACCTGTCTGCCAGCAGGCTGGCTACATCTACATTGTTTGTGTATGTGGTGTTCTTGACCACCAATTCAGAGCAGATTTGGGAGTTACCTTTGAGATTGTGGACGTATGCAAAGAAGGCCTTGTGATTGTCCTCAGTGGATGTGGCCAATTTGGACTCAAAGTTAGCCTTAGATGAGCTCACCAGTGACCTTATTTGCTTGTTCAGACAAAGGAGAGATTGTTTTTAACTCGACACCTGCTCTTTCTTGGTGCTGGACAGCAATTTTCTTTTCCTTTTATTATACAGTTTGTTTATTACTGCTTTCCACCAGACAGGTTTACTCTTCCTTGAGGAAGATGATTTGGTCCTGTCAGGTATTTCTGAGTCCATACAGCTATGTAGGTGCTCATATAGTTTTTTGGTGTAGGCTTGGACATTAGTGTTAGTTCCAACTGAAGGGATGGTGGTTGTGAAGCTCCTTATACCTGCTCTCAGGAGACTATAGTCAGCTTTGGAAACTTTTTTTGTTTGACTCTGATAAGGGGAGGTCAGGGGAGATGGTGACTTTGAAAGTGATCACTTTATGGGAGGATCTTACCAAGGAGGATGACACTGTAGGGGTGCTACATTGGCTACTCATGTTGGTTAGCACCAGGCCCTCAGAAGTTCCTCACTAAAAGAATACAGGAAGTAAGCAAAATGTCCTATGCAGTCTGCCTCAAGGCCCTATCCCTGTATTCTGTCTTCTACAGGCTTTTGAGGGGAGATCTATGCCTGGCATAGGGTCTATATTAGATCAGCGAGCACTTAAAAAAGCGAACGCTGATTGATCGACCTTATGTAAGTGAAGGCTTACAATCTCGAACTGTCAGATCAATGATTTTTTTCCTAGGGAAAAAAATCGCTGATCCAAAACACATACACACAACACAAGCACACCAAACAAACAGAAATCCACACACATACACCTAAAATCTGACACCTAACCCTACACTAAACTATGCACATACCACTAACTGTCCACTTACCTTAACCCAAACCCTAACCCTAAGGTCCATCACTATCGCACACTCACCTCACCCGCTCCCTAACCATAACTCACCTAAACCCGCCCTAACCCTCACGTCCACACAATTGCACACATACCTAATCCAAGCCCTAATCCTAACTCACCAAACCCACCCTAACACTCACATCCACACAATCGCACACTTACCTGAATCCGGCCCATAACTTTCCACCACAGAACTGAAAATACCGAAGCAACAGAAACGGACAACCAAATTCTTTCCCTAGGAAAAAATTAGAGTTTCTGTTGCTTCGATATTTTTAACTTTCGCTAAAATAAGGTAGATCAATCAGCGTCTGCTTGTTTAAGCATTTGCTGATCTAATATAGACCTCTGGCATACAGGGCATTGCCTGGCCCCACTCTGATGGATCTCCTACATATTCACAAAACAAACAGCACCAGAATTACCCATTCAAAAGACTTAAACCTTGCCTGCGATATAAATAAGACCTGCTGGAGAGACACATATGTATCTCAGAGACTACCTCATCTATGGAACAGGCTGTCCATCCATGTGAAGCAGAGTTCCTCCTTAAACCAATTCAAGTGTAACTTGGACAATTGGATGGGGAACAGGAAATTCATCCCTGGTTTGGCACCTATGTCTCTAATGGACACAGGCAGCCTGTAAATGGTTCATCTTCCTGGCCCCTGCTTGTAAATGTTTCATCTTGCAGCCCCTGCTTACACTTATCAAGAGTATCAGAACTTGTCAGAGATTTGGGATGCATGGCTAGGCTTACAAAACCCTTGTGACTGTTAGCCTAGGAAACACCTATGAACTGTCGCAGAGGACCAGGATTATTTCCTTTCCCTTTTAAATGACCACAAACTTTCACCCCCTCACTAAATTACCAGTTATTGTTGTTTCCTTTTATGAAAGATATATGGCAGTTTAAAGTATGGAATCCAATACTGGTTACTCATACAAGCTGTATACATGTGGATTTCTGCATGATTTTGGTGTATTGCGGCATTATCTTGTCAACAAATGTTGAAATGATATAGATCAGCAAAACCCATATGCAATGTTACTGCTGACATTCTCCCTAATGTAAGAATGTTGGTCACTTTGTTTATTTCTGTTTTTTTTTTCTCCCTGTTATATTGAAGTACATCATGTCACAAAATGTATTGGCTTCCACTGAATTATTTTCACACATATACCATCGCCAGAACTGTACAAAATATTCTAGATATAGGCTTTTCATATACCTCTACAGGGAAGGCTAATTGTTATTCTTCAACTGGTGACACAGTTCTCTATGTATTTCTCCTCTATTTCTAATAACAGGCAGTTAGGATCGTAATTTTATATAGTTACCAAGTTCTGAAACTCCTGCTTGGGACATTGTGTTTGCTGAGTTATTCTCCTTACTTAATGTAAACACCATTGTTTTAATCTCTTCTTTAATAATCAATGTTCATGTTTATTTTGGAGATAATATTTCACAATGTTAATGCAAACAACAGAAACATTTATCGGAAGTCTTCTGTCTAGTTAAAAATGTGCAGGCTGCTTTACTATAACCAACTCAGGAGAAGGGGAGTTTCAGCTTAAGTTTTTTTATACAGTTTCAGTGACTGACAGTACATGCAAAGTTCTGTATCTGTGCATTTTAAAACCAAGTCATCTTTCAATGGATACATGCAAGGATACAATCTTCTCTGTTGATGCATCAAGCAAAATTCATCATGCGTTCAGGCATGTAGATATTTTTTAATACAGTGAATATATATTCCCTTTTCTAATGGGTGGAGAAAGAGAAGAGTTGATATTATATGGATGTTATAATCAAATGCTGACATTCCATCTCTCAAGTTCATGCTTCTCATTTACAATGTATAGCTATGGAAGTCACATAATATACTCCCTTCACTTTAATTCAGTCATTCATAATATGATCTGTTAATAACAAATAGTGTTAAGGGTTATTAAAATATCTAATAAATGTGATGCTAGAGAAGAGAGGAAATTAGTCTCACTGTTCATTGTTTTTCAGCTACTTTATAAACGCTATACAATTTAGGCATCTCAGATGTGACATATTTTGTTATAGAATATGCAATATTGATGGGATTTGCCTTACCATCTGTACGTAGTTATATGTGCAGTAATACTTCCTTCTGAGGGGTTATTTTAGAGTACTTTTTGAGGCTTTCAAGTTTCCCTACATATTGGTGTGAGAGAAATAAATGTAAGTATAAAGCAGTTCATTCATAAATGTAGCTTTGTTATTTTGTACAGCTTTTGATTTTAGTCAAGCAACTGGTCTGGTGTTTCACAGGTAAAGCTATCACAACAGGTCCTCCATGCAGTATCAGCCCTCATGCTAGCAGTGGTCATATGAGAGTGACTTAATTATTAAAAACATTACTGATGTGTTAGATGGCATGAGAATTATCAACACTATTTCTCAGGGATTGTTTCAATTACTTTTCTCTCCTCATCATAAAAATAGTCAGTGAGGATGGAGAGAGTGACAGGGCTTAAATGTATGAATGTTGTTTTTTTGCACAGATCATTAATGATTATATAGTCATTATATATTCATTCAGTGTTTAATAGTGAACCTTTTGGCTCTTACTCTTCTTATTATATGTGTTATAATATTACATGTACATTGCAACTGATTTCTTTCATCATCTTTGTTATGAAGTATTCCATAATTAATAGAACATCATAGTAAATAAGGAAAGGAAAGAATTGGTGAAAGGGAGGGAGAAAATTTATAAGAGATTGTAAATGAGTTATATAAGCCTCATATTATACATACTAAATTTAAGTAGTAGTTTACTTCCTTGTTAATGTGCTAATTGTTAACTACTAGTAGAAAATATTGATATATTCTTGTAATAGTATTCAAAAGTTCATAGGTTCATAGTTAGCTACTAGGCTATCAGCCTGAGGGCCTACGTAAGCCTCGCCAACAAGGTTCCCTGGCGTACATCACCCAAGAAAGTTATTTTCCTGTGCCACTGTTAAGCAGAGACACAGAAGTGATCCCTGGGGTGTATTTCCTATTTCCCATCCATTCGACAAGATTTTTCTTGAAGAGTGCTAATGAAGAACATTGCTTGACATAGATGGGTAGCCTGTTCCAGAGTATGGGAAGTCTCTGGGACAGGAATCTATCCCTCCAGCATGTCCTGTTTATTGTGGTGACAAGGTTTAGGTCCCTAGACCATGTAGCTCAGATGGATTGGGATTTCTTTAGGTGTAGCATGTCCAACAGCTCTGGGTTTGACATAGCTTTATATGTTAACCAGAGATCACCTTGGAGTAGGCGATATGCTACTGAGTAAAGCTGGAATTTTTTGAGACGGTCAGTGTAGGACATCTGTTTGAGGCCAGTAATCCTCTTTGTGAGGTACTTCTGTGGCCTTTCCAGCTGCTGCAGATGTCTTGTGAGGTACATTCCAAAAGTGGTGTTGTACTCTATAATATATCTAATGAGTGTCGAGTAGAGGGGAACAATGACCTCTTTTTTCCTGGATGAGAACACTTTTATGATGAGGTGTGCCATGTAGAAGGACTTCCTGACTACTGTGGCGATGTGACTATCAAAGAAAAGACTACTGTCCACCTGGGACCCAAGGTCCCTTAGCACACATTTGGTGTTAAGTAGACTGCTGTCTATTTTATTTATTATTTTATTTTATTTGCAGTTGGTTAACCAGGATAGTCCATTGGGCCAATGAGAACCCATTTTCAATGGAGTCCTGGGGAGAAAAGCTCCATGACAAAACAAAGATTACAGCAGTTTACAAATTTGTAAATTGCTGTAATCTTTGTTTTGTCATGGAACTTTTCTCCCCAGGACTCCATTGAAAACGGGTTCTTATTGGCACAATTGACTATCCTGGTTAACCAACTGCAAATAAACTAAAATAATAAATAAAATAGACAGCAGTCTGCTTAAAACTGAATGTGTGATAAGAGACCTTGGGACCCAGGTGGACAGTAGTCTGTCCTTTGATAGTCACATCACCACAGTAGTCAGGAATGTAGTAGTTCATGGGTATAGAGTTTTTACCAAAGGGGATGACAATGCACTTTTTGGCATTGAGCTTGAGGCCATGGCACTGACACCAAGCATCTGTCTCAGGGAGGCCCTTCTGTAGGACTTCCACATCATTTGAGGACTCGACTATGGTTCCTAGTTTGCAGTCATCTGCGAACTTCATTAGCCAGAGGAATTCTGTGTTAGCCTGTACTTCAGAGAAGTACATACCAATCAGGAGAGGTCTCAGGACTGAACCCTGTGGTACTCCACTTGTCACTGGTTTGAGGTCAGATTAGGAGTGTGCAACTTTTACAATGTGGGTTCTGTGAGTGAGCCAGTTGTCAACCCATCTTGTGACGTAGGGATTTATATCTAGTTTAGTGAGTTTACCTATAATTCCAGAATGAGGGATGGTGTTGAAAGCTTTGGTGAGGTCAAGATAGGCTGTGTGAACCACCTTACCCTCATCTACGGCTTTGGTGACTGCCTCAAAGAAGTCAATGAGGTTCAGGAGGCATGATCTGCCTTTCACAAACCCGAACTGGGTGGGATCCAGAGTTTTGTGGTTACCAATGTCTTTGTTTATGAGTACCATGATGATATGTTCCATGGCCTTGCAGACCAGGCTTGTCAGGCTAATAGGGCGATAGTTCCCGGCATCAGTGGTGGCTCCCCCTTTGTGGAGTGGGATAACTGTTGCTGTACGCCATTCAGTGGGCACAAAGCCTGCTGTGAGGCTATGATTGAACATGGTGCTTAGGTGGGGTACCAGTTCATTCTGAAGTTCATGTAAAAGGCAGCCTGGGATGTTGTCCTGTCCCATGGATGCTGTGTTTTTGGCTTTAGAGAATGCAGCTTTTACCTGCGTAGCTGTGATTACAGGGACTCTGCATTCTTCCTGTATAGATATGGGCCCTTTAGTGGGTGAGGGGAGTAAAGTTAGAACTGAACCTATCTGCCAGGATGTTGGCAATATCAGTTGGTTCTGTAATTTTCATGCCGTTGTGCTGTAATTCAGAGCAGATCTGGGTGTTGCCATTGAGATTCTTGACATAGCTATAGAATGCTTTGTGGTTGTCCTTAGAATCAGTGGTGATTTTTTCATAGCTAGCTTTGGAAGATCTTATAAGGGATCTCAGCTTCTTACTGAGGCTAACTAGGGAGCTCTTCCACTCATGGGATTTTACTCTCTTTTGCAACAATTTCTTCTTCTGTTGTAGAGTTTGTTTATGGCAGAGGACCACCAGATTGACTTCCTTTTTTTGGAGGATAGCATCTTGGTTCTATTTGGGATAGCACAATCCATGCACTCGTGTAAGTGCTTATAGAGTGCATTTGTGAAGGATTCAGCAGTCGTAACTGTATTGTCCATCTGCATGGGTGTCATGAAGTTCACCACTTCTGTCTTAAGAGGAATGAAGTTGGCTTTGGAGAATTTTTTTACCATGGTTTCCTTAATGGGGGGTGGGGGTGGGATGTGGATATCAAGGGTGATTAGCTTATGGTCGGATCGGACCAACGAGGAGTTGACTTCAGGTGTGGAACACCGGTCACTCATGCTGGTAATGTCTAGGTCTAGGATATTGTTGCCCCTAGTAGGGGTGTGGATAAGTTGATCCAGGGCATTGGAGTTTATGAATTCCAGAAAGCATTGTGTGAAGGAGCTGGTACATGAGTAGTTTTCCCAGTTAATGGTGGGGTAGTTGAAATCGCCCATTATTAGGGTGTTTGGTTGAACCCTAATATTTTCCAGTACATCAAAAAAAGAGGAGTGGGAATCTTGGGGCATGGTGGATTATCTGTAGCAAGCTACACTTTGGATTGCAGTTTTGCCCAGAGTTAGTTGCACTTGGATAACCTCAGATGCATTATGCTAAGCAACTAGCCTGGAGGTGTGGATATCCTTAATGAATATGGACACACCTCCACCTTTGGTGTTCTGGTCCAGGTTACACGGCCAAAAAGTGTGGTTCAAGGCTCCAGAGAGTACCCCTGCACTATCTGGCTATGAGTTATAGCCAGATAGTGCAGGGGTACTCTCTGGAGCCTTGAACCAGGTCACAGTCACTTCACATATATCGATGTTCTCCATTTTTAAGGAGTGCCTTGAGTGAGTGCATTTTGAGATTTAGACTTCTAGCATTGAGTAGCATTACCCTCAGTTTTTGTTTGCCTGTTCCTGTTATGGTGGTGAATTTGTCATTTGAACCTTGCCTAAAAAAGGCACTATAGGGGCGGCAAGAATCCCAAGGGCAATAGGTGCAGGCCATCACTGGCAAAGCATCTTGGCCTGTCGACCATGTCATCCCAAGCAGACAGATATTGAATCCCCCTAGAATGACACCAGAAGCTCAGCCAATTGTTAAAGTCAATCATTTTGTCCTTGTACTGCGGTATCATTCTGGGTGATGGCAGAATGCTACTCAAGGCTAGGGTCATACCTGCCTGAGCTACAAGATCAGAGAGCTCTTCCATGTCTCTTTTCATGTAGTCCAGGGAGGTATGTTTTAGGTCGTTCACACCAACATGGACAATGACAAAGTCATATTTGTACTTGTTGTGGAGTGACCTGAGTGCATGGGTTATGTGGCAGATCCTGGCACCCAACAGGCAACTGACAGTAACCTTCTCCTTGTTTAGCCTGGTGAGTGGGACATCAGTGTGCCTGACTACAGATTTACCTATGACTAGTGTGTTGGATACGTTGTTTTGCCTTATTGGCTGTGGTTGAGTGGCACACTGAGTCTTTGGGCTATGTGTCATTTTGGTTGTGTTGGGGGGTGGAAGTTGCTTGCATTTCTGCTTTGGTGGTCTCTGTTGCTTGGGCGGATTATTATTGAGAGCCTTTTTGATTGTTTTTGTGTTTCTATGTGTGGATTTTGGTGGTGTAGATTTAGTGAGACTATGTGATAAGTGCGGTGTTGTGCAAGTGTTTACCTTCTCCTCTTGAATGTCAAGTTCGGTCTTGGTTGGAGAGAGCTTTACATCCAGTTTGGTTAGATAAGTACATCTCTCACAGGTTGTAATGTTGGGTGGTAGGAGGAGAGGGTTGTCTGTGTACATGAGGCAATTTCTACATTGCCTCAAGATGCCCACATTCATCAGATAGACAGGAGAGAACACTGGGAGCTGATTCTTGCACGTGCCTGAATAAAAAAACTATTTTCCTCTAGATAAGTGAGGAAAGTGTGTACAAGAGCTGTTTTCTCCAAGCAAGTGCTCTTGAAGGATGCACTTACAGTGGTGTGATTTAGGAATGCAATATTTCATCTAATCTATGGTGTCTTTAAGGTAGTTATGGTTTAAAATTCCTAAATTAATGATTGCATAGCATAACCTGGTTCCTGATTTATACATTTTAAGATTCTGCTTTGTACATATTTTAATCCAACTTATATGCAGCTTACTCTTCTCTGAGTTCAGATTTTTCTGGGGGGACTTTCTCATGGTCTCAACTTATGTTATCATTTCAGTGTATTGGTAACCATTTAAAACATTTATTTTGAATATTTATAGATAACTTATCCTTAATTCACTCTCAAATTATTAATTGATAGAGAAGATGACAGTGTGAGAGATGAGTGTATTAATATCTATGTTTTCACTAACTTGTTGCTTCATAATAATGAATAACATCTTTGTGTTAATAGTTTTACTTTTCAATACTATGCAACTATATATATTTATATATTTTTCAATTATATGTGAACATTGATAGTAGACCTGCCAACATAATCTCTATCTTTAATATTGACTGCTAGCATTACTTTGTTATACGTATATATTGTTGATAATCCTTCTTCAGTTTGGTTAATTAATTTATCTTATACTTATTTTAACTACTTCAATTAGTCTCTGTTATTTATTTCTCACTCTGCAGAGCTCAGCCTTACATAATTGGCTAGTTAAGTTTGTTATTCTAATTGATCTTGTGTTTATCTATTGGAATAGGAAATTTGATCATTCCATGTTTGATGCTATAGTTAACAATGATACAATTATCTCTATCATTCCTCTTATTTTCCTTCTTCTTCTTCTTATCAAGCCTGACTTTTTATTTCTTGGAATATTAGACATTAATAGTTTTATCTTACTCATGAGGACCTAATTTTATGTTCTACCACCTATTTTGGTGGAGAGAGTCATTGCATATTAGTATTAATTATGGAAACTTTTAAACTTTACCTACATATAAATGGACTTAACATTGTCTTTAAATGCTTCCAGTCTAAATAATCCAAGGAAAATATCAAATTTGTTAAGATATTTAAAAAATAACAAAGCACAAGTGATTTTCCTTCAAGAATCTCACTTTAAAATAATTGAAATGAATATTTGGAAACCTGGTAACTTTTTAATTTTTGCAAACTCTTCTTTTAAATCTAAGGGAAGAGGAGCTATGATTCTGTGGAAGAAAACACATCTAGGTTGCATTGTTTTAATACTACACAGAGATTTTAATTGAATTCTGGAAAACTCTGACACTACTAACAAAAGAACAAACATCCTTAAAATGGACTGATTTGCTTAATTTGTATAATACTTTTAACATTAAAGACACAAAATCTTTACTTTTTTCTGGTCAGGATTATAAACATGGCACTCAAACTAGAACAGATAGGGTTTTGGTCTCTCATGATTTTAGTTCTAGAATCTCATGTTTCATTATTACTCCATGTCCTATATCTGAACATGATGCCCTTATCATTAAACTCCAAACTGATTTTAAAAGATTATCTTTTTTAACTGGATTTCTGATTTACATAACTAAAATCAAAGATTTTAAACCATTGCAGATTTCTGAAATTATTTTTTTTCCTGAAGTAAACACATCTTCCCATGTCAACATAGTCATGATTTGGGACTCCATAAAAGCTTACATTTATGGTAAATTCTAACTTGGTACAAGAACATAATCAAAGAATGGGAATCAGAGTTACAAAATATTCAATCTCAATTATTAATAGCTAAATCCAAATTCACCAAATATAATAATTTTAATACAAAAACAAAGAAGAATTAAACAAGTGATATCTTGACATTTTATCTCATAAATCAAATCTGGCAATGGAAAGACTGAAAATGAATTCCTAATCTTTATCACCTATGCATATGCATAATTTATCTATGAGAGTTAAAATGCATTCAAAAATGAACAATATTGTTAAAATAAGACATGAGGGTTCTAGAGAAAACTCTTCTGATATTGGTGACATTCTTGATGCTTTTAGGTATCATTATACACTTCTTAGTAAATTAGTTAATCCAGATGTTAACTCCTCAAATTTTGATCTAGAATTGCTTAATATTAAAAAAGTTCCAGAAGAATTAAAAACTAAACTGCAATCACATATCTCCTATAAAGAAATTATAGACAAAATTAAGAAATTAAAAGCCAATACATTTCCAGGAATGGATAGTATAATAATAGAGATCTATAATATTTTCTTCCTTCTATCAAATCATTTTTTTCATAAAACTTTGAATGGAATTCAATCACAAGCAATGATTCTACCTTCTTGGAAATACTAATTAATTGCTCCTATTCAAAAAGGGAATAAAACCTCTCTATTTTGTGCCTCTTATATGCCTATTTCTCTTCTAAACAATGATGGGATTTTTATGTCTTTTATCACTGACAGAATTAAAGAACCCTTAGCTAATATAATTAACCATGATCAAACAGGTTTTATACATAAAATACACACTCAAGATAATATTAGATGTATATTAACAATTATAGATTTCTTAAATAAAGAAAATGAAGAAACCCTAATAATTAGTTTAGATATTGAAAAGACTTTTGACTCTTTAAATTAGGATCATTTATTTAAAGCTCTAAATTTATTTGATTTTTTCCCTCATTTGTCTCCCTTTTAAAAATATTTGTAACAAATTAGCTATGTTAAACTAGGTCCTTTTAGTTCAGAATACATTCCTTTAACTAAAGGTACTAAACAAGGATGTCCTTTATCTCCAATCCTTTTTACACTTGCTATTGAAATCTTTGCCATTCTAATCCAAATAATCTAAATATTACTGGTCTTGATGAGTATAATCAATATTATTTCAAAATGATATCATTTGCAGACGATGTTTTACTAACTTAAAGAATATCTCTGTCAGAACTGGAATCTTCAATATATTTATTTCAATCTCTATCTATTCTTCATTTTACTCAATTAAAATCTAAAGTCATAATATTCAATAAAGCGAAGAAAGTTCATATTTGTAAAAATCACATTATTGAGAAACAAACCACTTCTCCTGATTACCTAGGTATTGTCTTAGATCTATAAAAGAGACAATGGTAGCCAAGTATAATAATATTTTTAAAAAATAATAGGAAATCTTACTGATAAATAGAATGAACTCTTTGTTTCATTTGAAAAAAGACTCCCGTTTATAAATATGATTCTCCAAGCCAAAATACTATATACAGTTCAAGCTCTATCGACCTTTCCAGAAAAATATCTTGTCAATTACATAAATAAGTTCATATTAAAATTCCTCTGGTTTCCCAATAAAAATAGAATAGTTTTTGCTCATCATATCAGACCATGGGATTTAGGAGAAATTAATTTTCTAGATATTGATACGATATTAAAGCTTCAGTTTTCAAAATCATTTTGAATTGGGTGGATTCAAATTATATTTCTAACTGGAAATCCTTCCATTTGATGATTTTACAGAATTATAATAACCTTCCAAGTAACATTTTCTTAAAAAACAAACTAATATTTTCTGGCATTTTCTTTGTTATATAGCACAATATAATATTCCTACACTTACAAACTTTAGCTTTATAAACTTGACACTTAGCAACCTTAAAGTTTTATTATTTTTACTGTTGATACTAAAACCTGGTTTAAAAGTGTAATTCTTTTCAGTATTACCAACATTTTTTAGATAAAGTTCATAGTAGAAAATTTATTTCTTGAGTGTCTAAAATTTTTATTTGTTGGCAGCAATGTTTTAAATTCAAAATTAAAGAAATACATCAATTTATAAAAGAGTTTGATTTCGTTCTCATAAATGGTTACTACTACAAAGTGTGATAACTCATTTTCATGACTTTTCTATAATCCTTAGTGTCATTTGTCTCTCTAACATAGATGACAAGCAGGTGGGGTATTTTGTTTAGATCCTTTAAGCCATGGAAACACATTAGGATGGATAGCAGCAGCATAAAATATAAACAAACTGGTTACCAAACAGACCTTGTATACAGACATGCTTACATCTCAAGAGCTTAACACAAAATGGCAGTCAGGCTAGCACCTGCTCAGTATTTATACACTTGTGCAAGGCCGCAAATAGCTTCTTAAAGGTACATACATGCATTGATCTACATCCTCCCTCTTAAAAAGATTGTCCTTGTTAAAAACAATATTAGAGATAGACATGCATTATTATAGACATTAGAAACAAAACACAAAGTTCATGTCCAGGTTCTATTACATGTTCTGGAGATATGATACAGGGACAGTCTTTGGTGAATAACTCATATCTGGAACTTCAGAATTCATCACGGGAACAGGGATATTCCCTGGAACTTGCTCTGGAATTGAAACACTGGGCAACTTACTCTGATATAAAGAGTCTTTCTCACAGGTTATGTGCTGTAGTATAGGGTCAGACACCGGTCTCAAATGTTTTCGATTCTTCTAAAACTCTGCTCCTTGTGATTCTGCAATGTACAATCTCAGCTCTGGGCAAATACTCTTCACAACACAGATCCAATCATAACCTTTGGCTGTTTGTGTCCTTACCACTTCTCATTCTCATAATGAGTTGAGCAGTTTGATGGTCTTATCATAGTAGGACTTCTGGGTTAAGGCTTCTTCAACAGATTGGTTTTCCCTGACCTGTTGTTCTTAACACATGGAATTAACAATTAACTACTGATTGGTAATGTGGTTCTGGTTTGTCTCAACAGAAGTCTCTGAGCAGGTGAACTAAGATGTTTATCACAAGGAATGTTTCTGAGTTTCAAGAGAAGCAAGAAAGCATTACTATTTTCTCTTTTTGACCTCTCTGGTCACTTTTTTCCACTTTGAACTGCACATTCTGCCAAACCATTTGACTGTGGATAGTCAAGGCTACTCCTGACATGAGTAAAGCCCCATTCTTCAGCAAATCTTTTAAACTGTTGGCTTGTGAACTGCATGCCATTGTTTGAAACAACTTTGTGCAGACTGTCATGTACTGCAAAATAACAGTTCATCTTAGTAATGACAGTACTGGATGCTAGGTTGAGAAGTAGGTCAATCTTGAACCAATTGGAGTAAGAGTCTACTAACACCAAATAATGTTGACCATTCCACTTGAAAATGTTGGTGGCTACTGTCAACCTAGGTAGTTCAGGAATCTGGTTTAGCTGAAGTGGTTCCTTCTGTTGATGTGGCTTTGTACTATTACACACAGAACAAGAGAAAAGTGCTGTCTCAATATCTTGTGACATAGAAGGCCAAAATATTAGTCCTCTCACCCTTCTTTTGGTAGAGTTGGTTCCTGGGTGACCATGATGCAAGATAGTAATGTATTATTGCTGCAGTGACTTCAGAACAATTACTTTGAACCTTTCATAATGATACCATTGTCAGACAAAATCTCATCTCTGTATGGAAAACAATGAAGCACTTTTTTAGGTAAACTAGATTGCTTTGACAACCATCCTTGATTGATGAAGTGGTTGAGCCTTTGTAAAACTGGATCTGTGGCTGTGCGATCTCTCAGCTCATCAAGATGTGTGGAAGAAAAAATTCTCACTTCCATGACTTCAAAATCAAGGTTCTCATTCTCATGCTGTTCTGTGATGTTTCTGGGTGATCTGAATAATGTATCAGCAAGATAAAGAAGTCTGCTTTTCTTGCAGACAAGAGTAAAACTGTACTTTTTCAAAATCAGCATCATGCATTGCAAATTGGCTGGGGCTGACTGCATAGGCTTTCTCAAGATAGTGACTAGAGGTTGGTGCTCTGTTTCAATCTGGATAAGTCTACCATAAACATAATCATGGAACTTCGAATATGCAGACACAATTGCCAAAATCTCTTTCTTGATCTGGGAATACCACATTTCAGTTTGGGTAAGAGTTCTCGATAATGACTCACCAAGACCAAATTTTGAAGCATCACATGAAAGAGTAACTGGTTTGTAAACATCATTGTATCTGAGAGTTGGTAGACTAGCAATTCTCTGTTTTAGGACATCAAATGCCCTTTGTTGTTGTTCTAACCAAGACCAGGATACATCTCTATGTGTTAGCTTCACTAAGAGAGTTGAATGTTGGCTCAAGTCTAGAATGAACTTGCATAGATAGTTAACCATGCCAAGAAAACATTGTAGGGCTTAAACATTGTCTGGAGCTGACATCTTGAGAATTGCAGTTTGTTTAGAAGGGTCTGGTCATAGCCTGATCTAGTAAATAAATGATCAACATAAGTAAACTCTTGTAGCTTGAATTTGCATTTCTGTAGTTTGAATTTAAGATTCACTAGATGTGCTCTTTCCAGGACTTTTCTGACATTTCTGTCATGCTCACTTTCATCATTACCACCTACTAGTATGTTGTCTACTATAATAGCACAAGGATACCCTGCAAAATGTTGCTCCATTGCACATTGAAAGACGTCACTTGCAGGATTTATCCCAGATGGCATTATCAAAAATCTGTACCTTCCAGAGTACTGAATGCAGTCAGCAATGATGATTTCTTGTCAAGCTGAGTTTGCCAAAATGAAGTCTGCATCTAAGACAGAAAAAATAGTGGCATTTGGAATCAAGGCTGCAACTTCTTCGACTATGCACATTGAATGATGAGGTCTTTGTAGTGCTTTGTTCAAGTCTCATGGATGAATACATATTCTGATGTCATATGAGCTTTTCTTATGAGCTACCACCATAGAAGACACCCATTTAGTTGGAGTTCAACTGGACAAATCACACCTTGTTGCACCATTTTGACTAACTCGGCTTTGACTCTGTCCTGCATGGCTATTGGAACTCTTTGTGTTGGCCTGGTAACTGGACTGACATCTAGATCCAACTTCATGGAGTACAAAATTGGAGGCTTCCCTAATTTGTCTGTGAAAAGATCAGCATAGGTAGAAAAATTATGTTGAGTGAAATTAGTGGTCTTTCAAGCTAACTTTGTGGACTTCCTTATTAAATGAAATCAGTCACATTTTGAAATTGTCTCTGGACCCTAATAATGACTGGATATGCCTCTTGACCACATAAAATAACAATTCATAGCATCTTCCAGCAGAATAACATGAAAGCATTACTTAGCCTTCGGTTTGAATTTCTTCACCACCATAAGAAACAAGCTTTACACTCCTTTCAATTCAAGCCTTTCACCATGACACACTCTATCAAATGTTTCTGTTGACATAACATTGCACTTGGAACCTGTGTCAGCATTGAGCTCTATGAGTTTGCCATTTTTCTGAACAGTACAAAATACTTCATTCTTTGCCCTTAGATCTCCTGCATTAACTATTTCATGAAGCACTGACACACCATCAACATAAAGAGTAGGGTTGCAACTTTCTAATTGATCAACTCATTTCTTAAAATGTTCTCTTTTAATAAAAGAATGTAGTCCTTTTGATATACAAAACATCTTGAAATTATTCCATTTACTGCATTTGTGGCATTGCTGACTAAAAGCTAAAAAATTTTCCCTTCTAGATTCATGACTTCCACCACCGTTATGACAGTTGACAATGAAACTGGGTCGGGGCCAATACGTTGAGTTTACTGACTCATTCTGATGCTTTACTGAGACTGTGCAAACTCTGGAATATGCTGAAAAGCTCTGGGGTTTACCAGTGGGTGCTGCAGGTGCTACAGTTGCTGCTATGTACTTGGACCTGCTTCTTTTAACCACGTGCTTTGTGCTATCAACATGAGCTTTATCACTCTGCCTTCTAGAGCTACTCTCATTTGTAAGCATATGTGTGTGCTTTTCTGTGTGCTTGTATATATGACAAATCTCAGTGGTCTTATTCAAAGTTAAATCACTGTCACAAAGCAAAATCTTTCTCACAACATCATCTTTAATACCACACACAAGTCTGTCATTTATCAACTCATCCCTTAAGTCACCAAATCTGCACATTTAGCTTTAATTCTCAAGTCAGTTATATATGCTGCAAAAGTTTCACCAGGCTTTTGATCCTTTGTGTAAAATAAGTACCTTTCCATTGTAACAGTCATCTGGGATTACACATTTCTCTAAATTTACATTGTAAGTACTCGGGCTCCTCCCTTGACTCAGCCTGTACAACAATATGATGGTTTCCCCTTCTCCTGTATAGACAGATGGATAACTGGTGCATACACAAATGAATGCTCCCTTTCTATGGCTTCTGACCCAGCTAAACTAATCAGAATAAATGCCTTTGTATGGTTATCTTTATCAGAAAATGCAGCCTGTATAAAAATGTAAAAACTTTTGCTCAAACACTCTTCAGTTCTCTGGAATATTGCTGTCAAACACAAGTGCACTGGGTTTTTGAAATCCGTTTGCCATGCCCACAAAGTGTGTACAAACACACTGAAAATATGGTCCTTTGTAATTATGTACAAACAAACTGTTCTGTGAGCTTGTAATAACATTCAAATGCACAATAAACTCTTCAAAATACTTTGTTTGTGTCTTTTGGCTTTTCTCGGTTAGGGGTCATACAGAGGAACTCCGGTCTGCTAATGATTGACAGTAGAGTTTTACGTGCTGGCTTGCCTGGCCTAATGCACAACCTTCAATGAAGGAATGCCCATTCACGCATGTCGCCACACAGAAGATGCTCTAACTGAGAATCGAACAGGCTTCTAACTGTGAGACGACAACGCTACCGCAGCACCACCACCGCTTTGTGAAATATGCTCTGTAATGGCTGTACTTTGCAAAATAACTTTATTTTAATACTGCACAAACATGCAAACAGTTTATATACATCTAATAACTTGGATAGCTTTGCTTAATATGAAATATATGGATTCATTAAGCTTGTATTGAAAAACTCAGCTGTTTTCTCTTACTTTATTCATTTTGTGCAATTCAGACTTTATTTCAAACATTTTTCATAAATTGAATATTTTATCAATATCTGACATGTTGGTTTATGCAAATATCATTTATTGCATTCTGTATGCCTCATTTCATATTTTGCAAATAAGAAATAGTGCTGAGCAAGTTTTAATATCTGAAATTCATTTCTGACCTGTTTTGTGAATTATACATGCAGTATGGATGGTTTTCTCCTCTATATTCCTCCAGCCCCAACCTGGTGCCTCTCAGACTTGAACTGAAGGATCTGGATCCCATTCTGTCACTATGTCCCTTTAGACATGTCACTTCTGACACCATGTCCTTTAGATATGCCACTTCTGACACCATGTCGCTCTCTCTCTCTCTCTCTCTCTAACATAGATGGCAAGCAGGCTGGATATTTCATTTAGATGCTTTAATACACAGAAACACATCAGGATGTATAGCAGCATCATAAAATATAAACAAAGTGATTAACAAGCAGACCTTGTATACAGACATGCTTGCATCTCAACAGCTTACTACAAAATGGCAGTCAGGCTCGCACATGCTCACTATTTATCCACTTGTGCAAGCCCTCGGATAGCTTCTTAGGCACATGCATACACATTGATCTACACTTAGTGACTCATTGTTTAAAGAAACCCCCACATTATTAAATTACCTATATAAAATTATTTACAATAAATCAAAATTGGGAAATTTAACTTCAAAATTATATAAAATCCTTATAAAATACACTGTAAAATAAAATTACATAATAAATATTACAATCAAACTACTATGGGTCATATTTCTAATCTAGCTCATGAGAGCAAATCTCAAATATTATCTTCTGCCAAACTTACATCTTGGACACCATATTGGCATATATTTACATGGAAATTCCTGCACAGAGCATTTCTAACTCCAAATAAGTTGTCTTAAATTGGTAAAAAAAAAGAATATTTACTGTTGGAGGTGCATGCATAAATGCAAAGCTGATTGGAGTCATATTTTTACACCTGTCCTCTTTTTGATCAATTCTGGTATGATTTAGATGATTTTTTAAAAGCTTTGTTCTCTGACCCATTTTCATTATCAAAAACTTTAATTTTATTTAATGTTAATGGTGGCCTTGCATTGGATAATGACAACCTTTCCTTACTTTGGACTATTTTTGTAGCTGCAAGGAAAAGCATCACCAGAAAATGGAAGTCCACTGCTGCATCATATTTTGGAGACTTTTTATCCTTCTTGAAGGAAACAGCTCATAATGAAACCACAGTCAGATAACACAGGATCCATCCTAAATAATTTATCAATAATCCTTGATAAAAAGTTATACCTCTCATTGACATTTCCAGATAAATCCAGACTCTCTTGAATGAAAATAGAAGTTGTTATACATATTTCCTTTTTTATTATTTTTGTCTTCTATGAATGTGACTATTATTCATTTTATTTCAGGCTTTTGTACAAATTGCATAGAGTTTTCTTTCTTGATTAATAATTTTATTCACACTATTTATATTAACATAATGTATTAATTCATTGCATTGCTAAAAAGAAAAGAAAAATTTATTGAGTAAAAAAGAAACATTTTGTCTTTTGAACCACTAATCAAAAAAGGACATACACCCAACTTGCCTTTTATTAAAATCAACTACAAATAACAGACCAAAAACCATTAACTGTAATGACAGAAATCACAAACAATAGAACATTTGAAACCTTTTCTGGGTGGCATATCAGCTGCTTCCATGATAGCCTTTTCTGACTCAGGTGACTTTGGTGCTTGTTCACATGAGGCGGGTGCACCATCCAATACTTCTCAGTAAAATAGGGGAAATACAAATAGGGGAAGATCTACCCCACAACCACCCACATCAACCTCTTCTGTCATAACAGGGGGAAGGGACAGCATGTTAACCAGCTGAGATCCTCCATCAAACCCATTGCCTTTTATCCACTCCCCTCAAAGTTGCATGACTGCAGGGGCAACATCCTCCATGCCTGAAGGCCATTTATACCCTGTACAAAGACCCAATTGCCATTGAGACCTTTTTATTAAAATCCACTCCAAGCAACAGATCAAAGACCACTACCTTCATACAATGACAGAGACTGCAGAAAGCAAAATATTTGAAACCTTTTCCAGGTGGCATAATAACCACTCCTCCAGCAACTGTGTCTGTCCCTGGTTCCTGTGGCACTTGTTGCCATGGAGGCTCAGTGTTGGTTACTGGTTTTGTTCCTCTTATCACTGTATCAGTGTACTGGACCAGGTAAGCAGGGGGAATATCTGCCCCATGCCCCCCTCCCCCACTAGGTATCTTTGCCTACCCACTCAGCCATTCTGGACAGCTCACATGAAGCTGATAAGCACAACAGAAAAGTCCAACATTTTACTCATCTCAATTGAAAATCTGTAACAAATTATTCATGAGCCTCATTTATTATATTTGTGAAGTGAATACCATCGGAATGAAACCAAGTAGGATCTTTATCCTGAAATTCCTAATCCTCCACTACTCAGAAGGACAATCCAGTAACCATCCTACCAACTCCATGACTTATCAATTTTCATGTAGACTCACCAGCTGATGAAAATGTATTCATCCAGTATAATTTACGAATGATAAGCACAAAACAATCATTCAACAAATACTCTGTGCTGAAAACAAAACTCTAAAAATGTCAGACAGTAACTATCTTTTTGGACAGCAAACCAATATCACTGGTATCAGTAGGAGGTTGGCATGATAGTTAATGTGTTTACTGAACAGACACAAGGTGCAGGGTTTGATATTCACATGGGGTAATTGGCTAGGCTTAAAATGACTCACAAGGGCAGTCAGCCTAGTACTAATCTAGGAACCTATTACCACCAAAATGAAGTGCAAGCAGCAGATAGTGGCCAATTGTTAAATAACTAACCAAAATTTTGGTACCACCTGCAGGAAAACCTCTGCATACAACCTCTATGCAGAATGGATCAAAACTCAAGTTTGAGCCATTAGTTATTAAAGATGCTCTCTTGGCAGTCAGTAAACTGTATGAATGGCCAATAGCAAATGCAAGCCACTCCTGAAAAACACAAATTTGCAATCAATCTGTCTGGTAATTTAATGCTTTGATATATTAAAAAAGGCAGAAGAAGACCAACACCCCAAACATTTTATACTTCAATAGACTTGCCTTCCTTAGCTGAATCTGTTGTTCTTCTGATTCAGAAAGGGGGGAATAATTCCCAAGGTTGGGAGATGCTGCACTAACAATGCCTTTTGGAGGAGGAGCTAAATTCTCTGGATGAGATAGTCTTATCATTTACCCAAGTAAAAACTAACTAACTGGGAGATATGCTGGATTTCAAACTTTGTATACTAGGGTTCATGTATGCCAGCTGGATTTCAAAGTTTGCATACTAGGGTTCATGTATGCCAGAAATGACATGCAAAATATTAATAATCAATATGTACATGCTTTTTGGCTGGATTTAATACTCGCTAACATGGCAACCCTGAGTACTATGCAAGACAGATTAGATCCATTTTCCAAGTTAACCTGCTACCCCCAAGCCATCTGATTAGTTTTGGAGTGCTGGATTCAAATGGATACTGAAGATTCAAAAATATAAATGTCTCCCTAAACAATTCATGAGAGTGGCACATACCACATACAAATGATAGTCCTTCAAAACTGTTTACATCCCTTCAAGGAGACTGCAAAACATGTTTTTGTCAAAAGCCCACATGCCATCACCAACCTTCCCCCATCTCTGAACTACTCTGGAAAACAGCTAGGATTTAGTATAATCTCACAACTTGGCCATACGTTGATAGCAGCAAAGTGAATGAATAGTCTTGGGCAATACCTTGAACCAACATGTAGAAAACATGTAATGTCAAATCATTGAGGGAGACCAGATGCCCTAGGCTGGAGAGAACCATCTATGAAACTCCAGGAAACAGAATATAGCCAAACCATAAGACTTCTTGCTGTCAGTAGACCATGACTGGGACACCAGAGATGCTACTATGCTGCACCAATCAACCAAATGGAGGCCGGTGAAAGGATGTTCACCACTAGCCCTAAAAATGATAAACATTTAACTGTACTATCTTCTTTGTCTTTAGCCAAAAGGATCCTTAATTCCTTGCATATGTGGGAATACATTGTCGATCCTTTCTGAGCACTGTATTCTCCATTACCCATGATCAAAAATTAATCCAAGTAATGCACGACTAGTTGGTGCAGAGCTTGCTGTTCCCACAATTGCAGGGCAAAACTAAACTTTTCAAGAGTGGAGTATGCAACCACACATCCTACTGACAGCCATGTCCATGTAAAATTGTCCCTCAACATACATACTTAAAAATGGCCAATCTTCAGCCCAAATGGGAAGTAACCAGAACACTGACTCTGTAAATGGTTTTTCCAATCATGGATCAGGGAATCACTGAGTGATATTGATAGCATCCTCCAAAGAAGCATATTGTACTTACATATCAGACTTGCTGATGTTATCATTCAATGAAGACTCAATAAAGCCAAACAATTGCAGAACAAAGCTTAGTCCATAAAAAACAACGCTAAATATAAGATTAAACAATAAACCAAGCAATGCTAATACTGAACAAGTATTTAATAAAACAGAGCTTTCGGGTCAAACAAATCCTTCTTCAGTGTACGCACTGATGAGGGTTTGTTTGACCTGAAAGCTCTGTTTTATTAAACACTTGTTCGGTATTAGCATTGCTTGGTTTATTTTACATCTTATCATTCAAAGAAGAACCAGCTGGGAAGGCTAGATTATGAATGAGTCTGTACTGTTCATGTGTCTTTTTAGGGACCATCCCCCAGTTGGGATATCTGGAAAAGCATAAAGAGGGAAGGAAAAGGACCTTACAACCTGCCTACCACAACCTTTTTGGCAATGAGCTATTTAATGATATCCTCCTTACCCTTAACTGAGCAGAGGTTTTGACTGATACTGGGAACTGGGAGTTTATGGACAAATACTCTGTAAAGCTGTTGGTTAATTCCTTTCAAACACAGATGTTGGGATAACCTGTTAACAATCTGGGCAACATTTCTGCTCTAACTGAGAAACCCACAGCCTAATTTATGGCAATGGGCTTAAAAGGAAGATCTCCCTGATAACCCTGAAAGGGCTACGCTCACCTTGCATACCATCCAGCTTCTCAGGCACCCCACCCCCCCCACTTTGCATCAAAGGAACTGGTGTGCTTAGTAAGCATGCTTCCTGGGACCAGCACTTAAATTCCAGGTGAGTTCCACCAGATAGTGACCATACCTGCATAAAACGGCAGTCCCACCATACACACAGACTCCACTGTTGGAAGCCCAGCAAGCCTTTATTCTTTTCTTAACATCCTCTGATATTCCAACTCCTGATACTCTGGGTTTATCTATCATCACTCCCAACTTCATATTTATGTGCCTTTCTTCCCATCTCATGACGCTGTCCTTTGCCATAAATTTCCTAAACTTCTGGTTGTACTTCAGCCATAACTGATCCTGTTTAAAATGTTGTGCTTCCCTGATGGTATGAAAGAAATTAGTCGAAGGACCTGATACAGCTTCTTCTCCAATATGATGGCCATAAAATATACAAAGCCATCTACCCAGTTGTCTCAAAACTGGACCTTCCCCAACTGCTTCTTGGCCAAAACAGCTAAAGCTGCCACCAGGTCCCTGTTACTTGATGATTTATTTATTTATTTATTGGCATTTGTTTACCAGGATAGTCCACTGGGCTATTAAGAGCCCATTTTCAGTGGATGCCCGGGGAAAAAAGTTCAACAGAATGCAAGTAAATATAACAAATATGAACAATTAATTGAGGTTAAGCAGAGTAACTCAATAATCAGCAAGTTACCTCAAATAAGTAATAAACAAAAATGACTATTAGACAATTTGGTGGAAATTTGCACAGTCGTTCAGTGTATGGCAGTTAATAGTTTAAAAGAATAGAGGAAGAAACAACAAGGATTATGTCATCATGTTTGATTGTTGCAAGCTACTATGTAAAATTGTTACAAGCTACTTTTATAGAATTAAATAGTGGTTAAGCTCTGGAATAGGGTAATAGAACTGTCTACAGACAGTTGTAGAAAAATAGATAAAGACACAGCAAGGATTATGTCACTATGTTTGATTGTTACAAGGTACTATGTACACATTTTTACAAGCTACTTTTACAGAATGAAATAGTGGTTAAGCTTTACAATAGGGTGATAGGTGCAATGCAGGAAAGGCTATAGGCATATGTTACTTAAAGAGAAAAAAAGAGACAAATGGAGTATGAGGTATAGGAATGTGAGAGAAGCTTTAGTATCTACAAGTTGCTGAACTCCCTCAGTGTTGACCATCTGAAAAATATTCACATACTGCTCCCCGAAAAATGTTGTCTTTAAAGGCAGAGAGAGCATGAGCAATGATGGGTGCACACAGAGCGAGGGTGTCCTTCAGACCTAGCTAACCCTGGTACTACTGGATTGATCTGATAGTGGTAAACAAGGAAAAGGAGAAGAACATGCTCCTACCATAAGATGCTCAGCCCCATTGTTAATAACCTTCCTGAAACCTTTTCTTCGCAAACAAATTACAATTACATTCCTTCTTCTGCCCCTTGACCTGATGGTGAGCCTTCCTCAATGCACTGAACATCCGACTTATTATCTGTTGGTACTGATGGTTGTTCCAGAATAACTTGAGATGCCTCATTCTCTTCCAGTACCAATTGCTTGCTGCCTTCTGATCCTCCCTCCCTAACCATTTTGTTACTGGAACAGGTTCCATAGCCTCCATAAGGACATGTTCTGACCTTGCTTTTTGATTCCAACTAGCTGTTGAACTACTGCCCACTGTTCCAGTCACATTGGCAAGTCTTCAGAAAGAGCCTTGGCCTGTGATACTGACTTTCATCTCGTCTTGGATTCTTCCATTTTTGACCTGGTAGGAATCTGTAGTGAAATAGGAAGAAGGATAAAAAGGTGGGGTTTAATATACTGAAGAGAATACATTTCCAAAGAGCTCAAACCACTGGCTCCATATTTTAACTACTATCATTAAAGCACTTCATGACTGAAATGCAACTTGACAAAAATGAAGATATGCACACCCCTGTCAGAATCACACAGAAATGGCTAAATTACCTCTCACCATAGCACAAAAATAAAGAGATGTATGCCCCTATCAGAATAAAGCAGAAATGACTAAATTACCTCCCACTGTAATATCAGGGAAGTCCCCATATATACTGTTATACCCAAAATGTTAACAAGGCCCCAACACTACAGTCAATTAAACAAATGAAGGCACTTCCAATCAGCTTAATAAAAAATGCATTAGGGACACTCACAGAGTTGTTAAAGTGCTACCTCTTTTTATAAAACCAATCCATAATTGAAATAACCCAGCTTTAACTATCTGTCATGGCATCGGTCTGTCCTGCTGCACTTGCAATTTATTAGACCCTTCCAGCGTGGAATGCCAGAAATTAATTGTCATGTAAATGAGCCTTCCTCAAACAGGTCATAACCAAACTGTCTTGTTAATACTGTCATAGAAAAATGTATAAAACACTGCTCAATAAACTCCCAGCTTCATCCTAATTCCTCCAGGTTATGGGGTCAAAGCTAATTAACAACTGGAATGGCATTACAATGTGAAAAGTTGAATGTGTAACGCTGTTATTCTACTAATATGTATTATATTATTTTTAACTTTCTTGTATCTTCTAGTATATTCTATGTGTGTGTGTGTGTGTGTGTGTGTGTGTGTGTGTGTGTGTGTGTGTGTGTGTGTGTATATATATATATATATATATATATATATATATATATATATATATATATATATATATATATATATGTATTTATATATATATATATATGGGTCTACCTGATAACACCGACACACCAAAACACCGACAACGAAATAACCGACACGAAAAAAATGACAAAAAAAGAAAGTTCAAATACACGAAAATTCACATGCCTGACAAACCAAAATCCTGGCAATCAACAAAACAAATACCTTTCCTGAAAAACACACACACAACACAAACACACCAAAAACCTTACAAACCTACACTAAGCCTTACATACACAACTATCTATGCACTAACCTTAACCCAAATCCTAACCCTAAGGTCTGTCACGATCGCACACTTACCTTACCCGCACCCTAACCCTAACTCACTTAATTCACCCCAACCCTTAACTCTGTCGCTATCGCACACTTACCTTACCCACACCCTAACCCTAACTCATTTAATCCGCTCCTAACCCTCAAGTCCGTCACTATCGCACACTTACCTTACCCGCACCCTAAAAACCACAAATTCACCAGTAGGACTAGTAGACACAAGTTTATTTTCCAGGTTAAGTGCTTTCATCAAAGTAAAATTGACTTCCTCAGAACACTATACAAACAGTCATGTGGATTTAAATATATTACACTGTCACAGGATAGGTGAGAAATATACAATTCACAGAAATGTATTTTATTGTATTTTTAGTGTTTATAGTGTATGCCTTTAAGGTATTAATTTATTCAAGAGATCTTTTGTTTGACTGGTGGGATTTCTCACCTATCCTGTGACAGTGTTGTTGTTGTTGTGTCTTTTGGCCTTTCCCGGTTAGGGGTCACCACAGCGGAACTCCGGTCCGCTAATGATTGGCAGTAGATTTTTACGTGCCGAGTTGCCAGCTCTGACGCACAACCTTCAACAAAGGTACGCCCATTCACGCATGTCTCCACACAGAAGATGCTCTAGCTGAGTATGTGACAGTGTACTATATTTAAATCCACATGACTGTTTGTATATTGTTCTGAGGAAGTCAATTTTACTTTGATGAAAGCGCTTAACCTGGAAAATAAACTTGTGTTTACTAGTCCTACTGGTGAATTTGTGGTTTTTAGTTTTTATTTTCACCAGTTTGCTACAATTATTTGGTTTTACCCGCACCCTAACCCTAACTCACTTAACCTGCCCCTAAACCTAAAGTCCATCACTATAGCACATTTACCTGACCTGCACCCTACCCTAACATCCGTCACTATTATACACTTACCTTACCCACACCCTGACCCTAACGTCCAATGCCATTACTACTTAAATGGCTCCCCTCTCCTTCATCTAGACATTTATGTCCAAATACTCACTTCAGAACACTGATGTCATAAAAACTTCTCCACAAGCTGGGTGGAGACAGATAGCTGACATGAAAATCAATTACCTAAAGAATGTTATCTGAGCCCTCCTGTCAAACAATGGCACACTTGTTCATCTAACTTCCTTTTTTCTTTTTTAATTTTATTTTTATATGCTCAGCATCTGTCAAGCTACCTTATAGACAGTTCTACAGTTATTGCAATTCAAAATATCCTATAAGTGAAATATTTGATACCATGCATAAGTAAGAAGCATAATGAACCCCATCTAGAAAATGTTAACTTCCACTTACCACATTACCAAGGTGCTTTACACCAACAAGACTTAAATCTTTGGCTTCTCTGCATGTAGCATAACTCCATGAAGCAGGAGTGCAATGACAGCATCTGACACAAAACACTGTCCTACATCCTAGAACTGAGGACTCTGTCCACCCTGACCTATACTATATACTGCTCACCCATCTTGACACTCAAGGAAGCCTGGCCTTCATAACATTCCTATAATAAACTTGTTTTATTTTCTCTATAAAACCATGAACATTAGTCACCTAAGAAGGTTAGTGGACGGGTAGCAATGAACCTCAGAGTGAAGAGGAAACAAGCCAGATAGCCATTAGAAGCACTCCACCAAAGTGACATGATAACACCAGCCACAGCCATGTAAAGCCAATGGAACTACTCCCTCAAACATATAACATGCTCCAGGGGCAACTTCCTCTGTGCTGAAGGCCATTAATATCCTTGCATTCATCTTCCTATTTTTGAGCAACAAATGCTAGAACAGAACTCACATTAAAATTAGATAAACAGAAGGTGTGTACAATAACCTCGTTACATTAGTTGAAATAATGGTAGAGTTCAAGTTAGACTACGCACCACAAAATGCATGTTTATGTTTAACTTTATTAAGTAAACTAGATGCATGACTGACTAATCTATGCCCTCCTTCATTTGCAGTCTAGCTTCTCCTTAGGAACCTGCTAGTTGTTGTCAGTAGCTCAGCACTGCAAGCTCCCTCTTACTGAAAGAAATGTGTACATCTACTGATGTTTTTTTCAAAGTTTTGTGGTCCTGTTTCATTTAATTTCTAATCACCAGTGCAATGAAAAATGCAATCATTTGATTTATAAACCGTGATATGAAGTTAAAGCACAGCTTTGTGCTCTAAGGCTCTTTTCATGCCTTCTACTTACTTGCATGATGCATCTTGGTTAACAAGTATAATCACTAACACTCCAGCAATACAGTGTCATGTCTTAAACGGATAATTTGCAACAATACAAATACTTGCTCATAAATTGCTAAATTCAGTTTGCCTAACATGTCTGTTATGTAATCCAGTGCAACAAAACCTTAAACTTACATTTGGATAGCAGTTTAAAAGAAGTTTACCTGAAGCTGGCAACCCACTGGGCAGCACAACAATGCAGTCATATAAGCAATGCATTTGGATACTGTTAGGTTAGATGCATTGCTTAGAGATAATAAATATAGAGCTTACATTGTGATACTTTGTAGGTCTTCATTTGCTTTATTTACATTACACAAGATAAATGAAAGGTGATATTCAATGAACAATGTTTCTTATATCAGAAATAAGACAGACACCTAGAAACTGGTGGAAATCCTTGAGACTTTCTATTTTTAACAAAATTCATGAGTTGTTCAGCTGATTGTAAAATACTGGCATGACTAGTGGATAAGGAAGGGATCTTGTACTTCTATATGAATTACTGCAAGTTTAAATTAAAGGGGAAATACTAATAAAGGTAGGGAGGGATCAATAACATGGAAACATTTGCATAACCACATTTAGCATTTGGCCAGCAGTCATCCATGGAGAGTGGAAAAATACTAACATATGTGCACAATGTTGGACTCTTTCAGATATGCAGTAGAAGACACCGTGTTAGTTCAAGTAGCAAGTTGAGGCATGGAAGCCTAAGAATACATGAGACACACACAAATACCTGGTTCCCTTACTCATAGTACTTAAGCCCTGCTACTCACATGACTCAGTCCTCTAACCTACTTGTGCATTTAAAATACATTGCTTCCACGTATGTCATGTGTGATATCCCTCATTTATTACAAAGAAGTAGATACCACTATACACTGTATATATTTATTTATTTATTTATTTATTTATTTATTTATTTATTTATTTATCCTTTGTTGAATGTGTAAGTCCCACTACGATAGTGACCTCTTTTTAGAGGAAACTCATTGTGGAAGTTATACTAATGGGGGAAATTTGGTCAGGGCATTGGGGGGTTTCCCCTACCCTTTTTTGTATGTGCCACAGGATTATTTTATCCAAATGAGCTACCACCAACTCAGGTAGATAGAACCTCAGTTTAATATCTTATTCAAAGTATGACACACTCTGTCATACTCAGTACTGCATCTTGGCCAAGCAGCTTTCTTAGCAGTACTGTTATTCTGACAAGTTTTGTATGAACATGGACAGCTACTGTACCACCCCCAAGAATCAGCAGGATTTTACATATTTGCTATGGCATACACTTTGTCACCAACTAGCTGCAACCCATCAGGAGTAACTGACTAATAAAGTCAGTATGTCATTTAGACTTGTTTAGATTCAGTACTTGTGAAATTAGGGTACCAAACAACTTACTCAAATTACTGTCATGTTGTTACTTTGTTGCACCTGGTCTAGAATCATCAATACTATTCACAATATCCACCAGCCACTCAACTATGTACTCCACTGCATGCTGAAGTACTTCTGGTACTGATGACATTGTTAAAGGTTGTCTCAGAAACCAAGCCAGTGCCATAGCACAGAGGGATAAAGTTCTAACTACAGCCATGGGACCTGGGTTTAATCAGTGTCTCAGGAGTTTGGATAGTCATGCTCATCATTGTGGGGAGCCAAGGTTCAAAGAGGGGAGTAGCCCTTGGGTATGTGTCAATGAGTGCAGGGAAGATGGCAAAGAAAATGACTGGTTAGGCCATAATATAAAACAATGAGGCAGATGGTTGACAGTTGAAAACCCCAAAGGACACCCTTAAAATCTGCACCAGCCCCAGCCCATGGAGCAAGTACATTGGTATTGGGAGAGGCTGGAGAGTCTAGCAGACCTAGAGCTAGACATGGGGCACTGGGGTAGGAAGTGCTGTAAGATGAAAAAAGAGGGTGCGAAAAAAAAAAAAAGGAGGTAGTCTCAGAAACCTGTATTACCCCTGGCATAATAAATGTGTATAAATCAATATTGGCTCAAGGTCATATTAAATGTACACATGTTACAGCTTACCTCATCCTGTTTAATTTGTCAAAATCCCTGGTCTTCATCTAATACTGACAAAATGTATGGAGTCATAGTAGCAGTGGCTTCTTCAGCAGTCTGTAATAGGGACTGTTCCCACTGTATCAATTGTTTCAGATCCTGTGAATCTCTGCAGATCCTTACTTTGTCTTGTTTAACTTCAATCACCACAATGTTGACCCATTTAGTAGTCTCTGACTGTGAATATCATACCAAGTGATTCCATATATTTAAGCTCATGCTGTATCTTGTCGTTAAGAGCAATGAACATTCTACATGGAGCATGTGTTACCGGTATCAGTTCTGCTCATAATTTAATCTGATACTCTGCCTTCAAGCATTCTAGAACCTTGGATAAATAGTGTAACTCTCCATGATAATGGTCTGTTTAATAATTTGCATTTTTGTCTTCTTGTATTAGCAAAGAAGCATTTAGAAAAAAAAGACAGACTCAAAAAGAAAGAAAGCCAAAGAAAGTCTAACTAAGCAATGTACAGCAAAAAAAGTTCAAAGTGGAAAAATACTACATTCTTTTGCCTTTATATTAACAAAGATTTCATCAGAACAAAATCATTTACTCGGACCATAAATAGCTAATGGCAAAATGATGTCATACTAGGTGAACCAATCATGTTAACACAAGTAATAGCATACATATATTATGTGAAGTGAAAAGTTTGTGCACAAAGTTCTAAGATAACAAATACAATGTCTGCTCAATGCACTTTTTAAACTAATGTTGTCATTCAGACCAGGGAAACTTCCTGCATTTAAGTTAACCTGCCAATAATGGGCATTTCATTTGTAAGATTCTGAAATCTGTACCCCTTCTTCATATTGATTGCTTTCTGACTAGCATTTGACTGACTCATCACAGAGTTTATCTAACACCACAGAAAATTTTGAGCTGACTATTTCTGCACATGTACACACTGCCTCTTATACACCCTGACATACTTTGCATATATCTATTACTCTCACTCTGCCAACTTGACTGCATAGGTTCATAGTTTAGTACTAAGCTAACTGCCCTTGTGAGCCATTTTAAGCCCAGCCAATTATCTCTTGTGAGACTCAAACTCTGCATCTTGTGTTTGTAAGGTAAACACCTTAGCCATTAAGCCACACTCCCAACCATCCTTTTTCAAAAATGTTCAGATGGGTCACATATATTAGTTCAATCATGTAGATAGACATAGTAGCAACTTTACCTCTGCCCCATTGGATGTAGTCTGTTTCCTAAATATGACATCAAAATGAATGTAAGCTTAATTATTTTCCAGATGAGAGAAAGCAGTGTGGATATAGAGTCTGACATTATGTTATATGTGGAAACACTGTACAACTTAAACTCCACACCTTTGTCATTTATACTTACAATTTTTTCACTCCAAACTTTCAGAAAACAGTTTTGGCACTTACTCTGTACTTTACTTTTATGTGGTTAATCACTCTCCCCATGTTCAAATTATTTGCCTCGAAGGTTAGCTTGAGTAATATTCATAGATTGTATTTGTACTGTACTTACAAGCATTCCCAACTTCGGCTGTTTGCTTGACTCTAGCATCAAACCATTTTCTTGTTCAAATTACTGAAATATTCTTTACTATATTCCTCATAAAATCCATATTCAACCATATCCATATTTATCTGTTTATAATCTTGTAATTCTTTTACAATTGTATTTTCTATTATTTTTCCCATACATTTTTAACTATTTTACATGTTAAGAAAACATGCCCTGCTGTTTCTAATTCATCACACAAATGGCAAGTCCTTTCATTTATTTTATAAGGCATATTTCATTTTAATGGCAACTTATTAATTTGTAACCCCCATAAAAAATCTTGGCATATGGCATTCTTCATACACCATTTATTTCTTTGCTTTATGGCTTTTATTTTTCTTATCATGGAGTCACACAATAATGTTTCATCATTATATTTTATACCATATTTTCCTATTTTCTTTTATTCCATCTGTGACGTTCAGTTAATATCCCACCACACTGCCACTAATATGTGATGTCCTCCACTTAAAACCTGGGTCAGTAAATAAGGAGCCTTAATCCTCACTACTGACTCTAGTGTGGGAGCGTCATGGAAAACACTAGAGGACAGAGGAAAACAACAGTAAAATTCCACAATTTCCCTTAAGAGCACAACAGGAACAAGTTCTGTTTCATGGGACTTGACTATATACCTCTGTCATCCCCAAATGTAATCCCTTATTATACACTTCAGAGCAATGTGTTTCAGTTTAATGCCTCTGACTCACTCACACTCAAAATAAATTCAAATCCCACTCACTCAAACAAATATGGGAAGCATGACACGGATTCCCAGCTGTGCCCCCTCCCCAGTACAAATGGTAAATGCTGCCACCAGAGTCAGACAGGTCTACACACACCTCAAAAGGTGATCAATTATTAAAAATTAAATATCAAAATAAATGATAACTATGACCAGAAGCAGCCAGGCATTTGAGGTGATCTGTGAAGTATCAAACAGGTATAAGCACTCTCTAATCTCTAATGAATGCACTGATTGTCCAGCACAATGTAAAGAAATAAAAAAAAAATAATAATTAGTAAAATGATTATTTAAAAAATGTAAATCAATAACATTCAATAAACACCAGAATTCAGTCACCAGAAATATAAAATTAAACTGTAGGATAGAAGTCGATCATTTTAGAAAAACTAAACTTTTCTAATCTAACTAGAGAATACTGTCCCTGGTCTAATCAAAAAACATAACAGCAAGGCAAAGGCAGACTTACAGTTTTTTGGGGAGTTCATTTTTGGGTATCCTCTGCACAGCATTGTAACTGATTGTACCTCTTAACTAACTGTCCTTTGATTGACTTCAGCAGTCTCTTACACTCCAGATGAACTGTCTCAACTGTCTTATTTTAAAATAACAATCAGCTGTTTGCATACCTCTAGACCAAAGCCATTAATAAAAGTGGGAAAAAGGCCCAAAAAATAGAGACACATTTTAAATATTGCTCTTACAAACTTAGAAAGTTGATAGAATAACAGGTTTTGCATTAGCATGAATTTTCTGAAGGGTATGAAGTCTGAAACTCAAATGTCTGTCATTATTTTCTAACTTCAGTCTTTAATGATTTGCCACTAATTTGGCAGAAAACCACAATTTTATGGAAAACAGACTAAAAATATGAGGCAAAAATCTGAACATTCTGTGAAAATCTGTTCAGTTGAGAGGCATGACTGTTTGAAAAAGTTATTTTTTCCTGTCAATCATCTGTTCAAATAATAATATAGCAACCCAGAACATTCTAATGACATCACCTACCAATCATCTGATTCTCCATAGACAGTTCATACTTTGGAATCTCCCTCACAAATGTGTAATTAGTAATGTATCAAAACACTGACAGATTAATTAAACATTTTGTATAAAGAGGGAAATACTCAACATTTTAAAAATGTATTTACATTTTCACAATTAGACATACTGGCATATAATACAAGGTAATCTCTGAATATACACAAATCTCCTGCCAGGCACAAACACAGATGACAATGTTTTCATTTTCTTCATACCATCTATCTTTAGTTTCCATATTTTTATGTTGTCTTGATACATTATTATTTCTTAGTTTCTCCAGTCTTTCTCCCTTTTAATCAATTTTATTAATTTCCATTCTTTTTTTCATTTTTCATCTTAAATGTTCTTGCTATCAACTTACTATTCTTTGTATTCATCTATTTCAATATAATGTATAGATTAAATGAAGCTCCATATACTATTGGGTTCAGTAAACTCACCTCCCCCCATCCTTCTTATTCATATATACTTTTCTTTTAACTGGATTTAACCTAGACCCCCAGATATATTTAAGTATAGTTTCAAGAAATTGCTTCTCCAATTCTTTTGGTATCATATCAAGAGTAGCTATATATATGATACTGTTCCCATCCTTATTATATTTATTAAATATACTTTTTTTCTTAAATGACAATCTATAGTTATTACACATGACACTGAGTCCCCTTAAATCTCTCAAAAATGTTCCCATTGTTCATTTAATATATTATATTCTCTGAAATCAATTCCTGGCACTGATATCCTTTATCATTCAAATTGCATTTTTTCCAACTGTTCCTCACCTCCAAAATCCTTACATTTTCCCTATTCATTTTAATCCAATTTGTTGCAGTTTTTATGCACGAATATAATTACCTCTTTCATTTCCTGTCTATTTTTATATGTTGATATTATGTCATCAGCATAAGACATAATAGTAGGATATGACACACCCATTTCCTGTACCTATTTACTTTTTTCCCATTCCTTCATTTATCCCTTTTACTACACAATTTATAACCATTACAAACAAAATACTACATATTGGACATCCTTGTTTTAAACTTCTTTTCATCTCAATTTCTTCCCTTAACCAACCATTTAATAGGATTCTAATTTTAGTATTTTTATGTACTGATTCACATACTTTTTTATTTGTAGACTACAATTATACTCTTTCATTATTTGTCATAAAATTTCATACTCTATTGAATCACATGCTTTATTTATATCAGCCACCATTAATTTTGGATTATTTTGTCCTTTCTTTATATCATCCACCATTTCCCTAATTCTCATTAATAATTTTTGGCTTCCTTTTTCTTTGACCCCATAAATACATTCATCCATTATATAATTTAATTTATTGTCTAGTCTTTTTGTATTATCTTCATAAATAACTTATAATCACAGTTATTCAACATTAATGGCATCCAATTTGTAATTACATTATTTTCTCCTTTTTCCACATAGGTTCATAGGTAGGTACTAGGCTATTGGCCCTAGGGCCTATATAAGCCTAGCCAAATGGTACCCTGGCTTTTGCCACCCAAGAAAATTATTTTCCTGTGATCCTGTCAAGCAGAGCCACAGAAGTGATCCCCGGGATGAATTTACTATCTCCCATCCAATCATCAAGATTTTTCTTTTTCTTGAAGAGTGCTAATGAGGAGCTTTGTTTGGTATAGATAGGTAGTTTGTTCCAGAGTATGGGAAGTCTCTGGGACAGGAATTTATCCCTCCAGCATGTTCTGTTTATTGTGGTGACAAGGTTTAGGTCCCTAGAGCATGTAGCTCAGAGGGATTGGGATTTCTTTAAGTAGAGCATGTCCAACAGCTCTGGTTTTGACATACCTTTGTATGTTAGGCAGAGATTGCCTCTGAGTAGGTAATATGTGACAGAGTAAAGCTGGAGTTTTTTGAGATGGTCTGTGTAGGGCATCTGTTTGAGGCCGGTAATCCTCTTTGTGAGGTATTTCTGCGGTCTTTCCAGTTGTTGTAGATGTCTTGTGAGGTACATGCCAAAAGGGGCTTTGTACTCTATAATGGGTCTAATAAGTGATGAGTAGAGGGAAACAATGACCTCGTTTTTCCTGGATGAAAACCTTTTGTGATGAGGTCTGCCATGTAGAAGGATTTCCTGACTACTGTGGCGATGTGATTATCAAAGGAGAGACTACTGTCCACCTGTGTCCCAAGGTCTCTTATCACACTTTCAGTGTTAATTAGACTACCACCTATGTGGTAATTCATGGGTACAGAGTTTTTACCAAAAGGGATGACAATGCACTTTTTGGCATTGAGCTTGAGGCCATGGCTTTGACACCAGATATCTGTTTCAGTGAGGCCCTTTTGTAGGATGTCCACATCGTTAGGAGTTTTGATTATGGCTCCTAGTTTGCAGTCATCTGAAAACATTGTTAGCCAAAGACCTTCTGTGTTAGTCTGTACTTCAGAAAAGTAGATACCAAACAGGAGATGACCTATGACTGAACCCTGTGGTACTCTATTTGTCACTGGTCTGAAGTTGGATTTAGAGTCTACTATTTTCACAGTGTGGGTTCTGTCAGTGAGCCAGTTGACAACCCATCTTGTGACATAGGGATTTATACCTAGTTTAATGAGTTTATCTATAATTCCAGAGTGGGGGATGGTGTCAAAAGCCTTGGCGAGATCCAGATTGGCTGTGTGAACCACCTTACCCTCATCTATAGCTTTAGTGACTGCTTCCAAGAAGTCTATCAGGTTTAGGAGACATGATCTGCCTTTTACAAACCTGAACTGGGTAGGGTCCAGAGTTTGGAGATTACCAATGTCATTGTTTATAAGTTCCATGATGATACATTCCATAGCCTTGCAGACCAGACTCATTAGACTAATGGGGTAGTCATTCTCGGTGACCGTGGTGACTCCCCCTTTGTGGAGTGGGATAAACATTGCTGTGTGCCATTCAGTGGGCACAAAGCCTGAGGTGAGGCTATGATTGAACATGGTACTTAGGTGGGGAGCCAGTTCATTCTGTAGTTCATGTAGAATGCAGCCTGGGATGTTGTCAGGTCCCATGGATGTTGTGTTCTTGGCTTTGGAGAGTGTGTTCTTTACCTGTGCAGCCATGATTACAGGAACTTTGCATTTTTCCAGTATAGAGATGGGCCCTTTAGAGAGGGGTAATGTTAGCACTGAACCTTTCTGCCAGGATGTATCAGTTGGTTCTGTATATTTAGTGTCATTGTGCTGTAACCCAGAGCAGATCTGAGTGTTGCCATTGAGATTCTTGCCATAGCTATAGAATGCTTTGTGGTTGTCTTTAGAATCAGTGGTGATATTATTTTCATAACTAGCTTTGGATGATTTTATGAGGGATCTCAGCTTCTTACTGAGGCTGACCACGGAGTTCCTCCAATCATGGAATTTTACTCTTTTTTGCAGCAGTTTCTTTCTTCTGTTGTAGAGTTTGTTTATGGCAGGGGACCACCAGATTGGCTTCCTTTTTTTGGAGGATAGCATCTTGGTTCTGTTAGAGATTGCACAATCCATGCACTTGTGTAAGTGCTTATAAAGTGCATTTGTATAAGATTCAGCAGTCGTACCTCTATTGTCCGTCAGCATGGGTGTTGTGAAGTTTGCCACTTCTGTCTTAAGAAGCGTGAAGTTGGCTTTGGAGAAATTTTCTACGGTGGTTTCCCTAATGAGGGGTGGAAGTGGAATGTGGATGTCCAGGGTGATTTGCTTGTGTTCAGATCTGACCAATGAGGAATTGACCTATGGTGTGGAACACTGGTTGCCCATGTTGGTAATGACCAGGCCTTGGATTTTGCTGCCCCTGGTGGGTGTGTGGATAAGTTGATCCAAGGCGTTGGAATTTATGAATTCCAGAAAATGTTGAGCAAAAGAGTTGGTACATGAGTAGTTTTCCAAGTTAATGGTGGGGTAGTTGAAATTGCCCATTATTAGGGTGTTAGGTTGTACCCTAATATTTTCCAGTATATCAAGAAATAAGGAGTGGGAATCCTGTGGCATGGTGGAGGATCTGTAGCAAGTTATAATTTGGATTGTGGTCTTGCCCAGAGTTAGCTGTACTTGGATAATATTGGATGCATTATGCTGAGCAACAAGCCTGGAGGTGTGGATATCCTTAATGAATATGGACATGCCTCCACTTTTAGTGTTTCGGTCTAGGTTAGGTGGCCGACAGGTGTGGTATGAATTATAGCCTGGTAATGCAGGGATGCTCTCTGGATCCTTGAACCAGGTCTCTGTCACTGCACAGATGTCGATGTTCTCCATTTTAAGGAGTGCCTTGAGTGAGTGCATTTTGAGGTATAGACTTTTAGCATTAAGTAGCATTACCCTCAGATTTTTCTTGCTTGTACCTGTTACGGTGGTGAATTTGTCATTTAGAACACATCTAGAGGCTGTTTACTGCATTTCCTGTGTTGCACTTATTTTAAAATCTTTTTTTTTCTTAAAACTTGTATTTTACCTGTCTCTGGCCTAGCACTCAAGTGTGGGGTCATTTATTGCACTGTTCTGACTTGTTGCTACTTGTGTATCTCTGCTATCTTTAAACAAAACAACAAAACAAAAAAATCTTGCTTTTTTCCCACTTTCTGAAATTTAACAAAAAGTTCAGTTACAGATTTGCTGTTCTGAACTGTTTGTAAGTTTCTTAGAGGCCATTTCTTGCTTGGGCTAAAGGGAAGTCTCTGTGTTCATCAGTGGCAGTGGTAAACACTGAACAGCCTGCTTGCCCCTGTGGGAGTGGTTACTGCCTAGAAGCTGTAGTTTTATTGTCCATTTTGGGTCAATTCCAAACTCCTTGATCCCCCTCTCTTAAAACCTTATTTCCTCGTGGTTTTGGTGTCTTTTCAGACTTGTTGGCAGTTGGTGAAGCACCCACCAAGAGGAGAAAACGCTGAGAGAAGAAAGGAGCAACTTTTGAGATTTTAAGTATTTTTCTTCAGATTATTTGCTAAGATTTCTGCATTGCCGCCTACTTTTTGGCATTTTCCAGCTTGCTAAACTTGATATCTGTATTAGGAACTGTATTTAGAACGGATCTATCTTACTACGTCGACATGTCAAAACGCCGACAACAAAATCACCGACACCACATAACCGACATTTCACAAACACGAAACCTCACATGCCCGACACACCATAATCCCGACAAGCAACAAACAAAACAAATCCCCGGTCCAAAAAGCACACACACAACACAAGCACACCAAAATCCTTACAAACCAACACTAAACCTCACATACACAACTACCTACAACTTTAACCCAAACCCTAACCCTAAGGTCCGCCACTATCGCACACTCACCTAACCCGCGCCCTAACCCTAACTCACTTAACCCGCCCCTAACCCACAAACTATCACAGTCTCACACTTACCTAGCCCGCGACCTAACCCTAAATCACTTAACCGCCCCTAACCCACAAACTATCACAGTCGACACTTACCTAGCCAGCCCTAACCCTAACTCACTTAACCCGCCCCTAACCCACAAACTATCACAGTCGCACACTGACCTAGCCCGCGCCCTAACCCTAACTCACTTAACCCGCCCCTAACCCACAAACTATCACAGTCGCACACTTACCTTACTCGCACCCTAACGTCCGTCACTACCGCATACATACACAGCCTTTTCCCATGTCGATGTTCTCAGCGTCGGGGTTTTGATCCGTCGGTCTTCTCCGTTTTCGATCTTCTGGCGTCGGTGTTCTCGCTGTCGGCGTTCTGACTTGTCGACGTAGTAAGATAGACCCATTTAGAACACATCTAGAGCATGTTTACTGCATTTCCTGTGTTGCACTTACTTTAAAATCGTTTTTTTCTTAAAACCTGCATTTTACCTGTCCCTGGCGTATTACTCAAGTGTAGGGTCATTTATTGCACTGTTCTGACTTGCTGCTACTTGTGTATCTCTGCTATCTTTAAACAAAACAAAAAAATCTTGCTTTTTCCCACTTTCTGAAATTTAAAAAAAAAGTTCAGTTACAGATTTGCTGTTCTGAACTGTTTGTAAGTTTCTTGGAGGCCATTGCTTGCTTGGGCTAAAGGGAAGTCTCTGTGTTCATCAGTGGCAGTGGTAAACACTGTGGGAGTGGTTACTGCCTAGAAACTGTAGTTTTATTGGCCATTTTGGGTCAATTCCAAACTCCTTGATCCCCCTCTCTTAAAACCCTCTTTTGCGCGTTTTTGCACATAGCGCAGCATCGGGAGGCGCCGCTTAATCAGGTTTAAACTATTCCCGGCTCCACAAAGTCTGCTCTTCACTTTTTCCCTTAGAACTGTTCCAAATCTCAAAGTAAGCACTCTATTTTCCTTCTAAAACCCAGCAGTAGCTAGGATAAGTGTCTTATATGTAAGCACTAATAAACTAAAGCACTACACCCTCTTATACTCCCTTTAAGTACTTGGCTCCCTATTGGTCCTTTTTGATCAAGTCAGCAAGTAATTCCTTATACTATTCTGGCATGTCCAAAAGTCAGTTTCAGGTTTAGTCTCCAGTCCAGCCGGTGAATATGGGAATCTTGAGGCAATGTTACAACTGCCTCTTGTACACAGACCACCCTCTCCTCTTCCGAACAATCTCAACTATATGTGAGAGATGCAACTATATAGCCAAACTGGAGGCTGAGCTCTCTCAACATAGTACTGGCATGGTCAGTCTGGAGGAGAAGGTAATCACACACACCACAAATCCAGTCTCACATAGACCTATTGCAACAGCAAACCAAACACATAAACACACAAAAACTTACTCGGAGGCTCTAAATAAAAATCTGCCCAAGCAACAGAGACCTCCAAAGCAGACATCCAAGCAACTGCTTCCCCACAACAATACCCACGTATCACATAGTTCACAAAGTCATTGTGCCACACATTCACAGCCCTTAAGGCTAAATAACACACCTAATACTCTTGCAATAGGTGAATCTATTGTCAGACACACTGATGTCCCTCTCACCAGGCTGAACAAGGAGAAGGTCACTGTAAGCTGCCTGTCGGGTGCCAGGATCCACCACATAACACAAGCACTCAGGTCATTCCAAAGCAAGTACAAATATGACTCCGTCATTGTCCATGCTTGTGTGAATGACCTGAGACGTACCTCCCTGGATTACATGAAAAGAGACATAGAAGAGCTCTCTGATCATGAGGCCCAGGTCGGTATGACCCTGATCTTGAGTAGCATCTTACCCTCACCAAGAATGATACCACAGTATAAAGACAAAATGATCAATTTCAACAATTGGCTAAAGTATTGGTGTCACTCAAAGGGGATCCAGTGTCTGTCAGCCAGGGATGACATGCTTGACGAGCCACGTTCCTTCACTAGGGACAGCTTGCACCTGTTACCCCTGGGTTTTCGAATACTGGCCAAGGCTCTTGCCACCCCATAGTGCCTTTTTTAGGCAAGGCTCAAAAGACAAACCCACCTCCTTAGACAACACAAGGAAAAAGAAACTAAGGGTAATGCTGCTCAACGCCAGAAGTCTAAACCTCAAGATGCACGCACTCAAGGCTCTCCTCAGTATGGAGAATATCGATATCTGTGCAGTAACAGAAACCTGGTTCAAGGCTCCTGAGAGCACCCCAGCACTGCCAGGCTATACCTCATACCATGCTTTTCGGCCCCAAAACTCGGACTGAACCACAATAGGAGGGGGAGTATCCATATTCATCAAAGATACCCATACCTCCAGGCCAGTGGCACTGCACAAAGCTAGCCTGCTACAGACCACCCTCCCAAACTCAGGAACCCCACTCGGCTTTCCTGAAGACACTGGAGAACATGAAGGTCTCTCCAAACACCATTATATTGGGTGACTTTAACTACCCAAACATAGACTGGGAGCACTACTTAAGCCACAACACCCTAGCCCAGTGGTTCCTAGAATTTATAAACTCAAATGCTATGGAACAACTGGTCACCACTCCCACAAGAGGGGAAAACATATTGCACCTGATCATCACCAACATGGGGACTCTATGTTCCATACCAGAGGTATACCCCTCATTGGTAAGATCTGACCATAAATTAATCAGTATGGACATCCATATCCCACCCCCCCCCAACAAAGGAAACCACAGTCAAAAACTTCTCAAAAGCAAACTTTCCACTTCTCAAAACTGAGGTGGAATCCTTCAAACCCCAGGGCCAGTGGAAAATACAGCCCAAACCGCAGAATCCTTTACAAATGCATTCTATGGATATCTACAGGAATGCATGGATCGTGCTATCCCAAATAAAACCAAGACACACTGCTCCAAAGGCAGGAGACCTGTCTGGTGGACCCCAGCCATAAATAAGCTGTACAACAGAAGGAGGAAGCTACTACATGACAGAGCAAAATCCCTGAAAGGGAAGGCAACTCTGATCAGTACTAGCAAGAAACTACGATCCCTCATAAAATCATCTAAGGCTAGCTTTGAAAGAAAAATTGCACAAGAAGCTAAAGATAATCACAAGGCTTTCTTTAGTTATGTCAGAAACTTGGGTGGAAACTCCCAGATATGCTCTGAGTTAGTGCAAAATGACAATAAATACACTGAACCCACAGACATTGCCAACATCCTGGCAGACAGGTTCAGTGCAAACTTCTCCCCCCTCCCCCCCAAATGAACAAATGACTATCCCAACAGAGTGTAGCCTCCCTGACATTACAGATGCACAGGTGTGAGCTGCCCTCTCCAAAGCAAAAAACACAACATCAATGGGACCGGACAGTGTCCCGGGCTGCGTTTTACATGAGCTCCAAGAAGAACTGAACCCTCACTTAAAATCACTGTTCAGTCTCAGCCTTACAACAGGATATGTACCCAAAGAATGGCGTACAGCAACATTGGTTCCACTCCATAAAGGTGGTGCCACAACGGACCCCAGAAACTATCGCCCTATAAGCCTAACTAGCCTGGTCTGCAAAGCTATGGAGCGTATCATCATGGAACTCATAAACAAAGACATTGGGAACCTCCAAACACTGGATCCTACCCAATTCGGCTGTGTTAAGGGCAGATCTTGCCTCTTGAACCTGGTCAATTTCTTTGAAACAGTCACCAAGGCCATAGACGAAGGGAAGGTAGTCCACACAGCCTACCTTGACCTTGCAAAAGCCTTCAACACAATACCCCAGGCGAAACCACCCACTTAATTCAGTTTGAAAGGTTTTTGTTTTGTGTAATGGCCAAGTGAATTCTTTCCATGGGAAAAAAATTGCTTAGTTGATCATTCTCAGTTTGGATGTTTCGATCTTTAGCTGTCAATCTGTTGTTGTTCGACAAGCTAAAGTTTCGTCAAACTAATAGGGATCCCACTAATCAGCAACCATGTACACAACATAATTTAGCCTGCAAATGTACACAGTAAACACACCTGTAATGTCCATGCATTTTTCATTCATCTGTGCAGGACAACTTGTTGTCAGCTAACCTTCATGGATGTAATGTAAATCCATTACTATGCGGCAGGCTCATGTCCATTAGGCTAAAGTGTGATGTTTGTTTGTGCTGCAGAATGCCAATAGGTCACCAGAGCAATACTCAACATTATAAGTACAAAAAAGACAACAAATATTGTACACAGTACATCACGATTTAAGAAAAGTTAATGTCAGATAACTACCAACCAAACAGCATGGGATGTATATTTTTCTGTGGTCTGCAGGATCAACCCAGTGGTGTTCCAACCTACACCCATTTGACACATTTATCCTTTCATTAGGGTAAGAATCCTCCAGTCCATTAATTCTCTTATGGAAGTGACACTTGTGTGATAGTGAGCAGGCCAGGCTACAGATCCTGTGAAATGGCCTGTTCGTACTCTTGCAGCAGGCTTTGCCCCCACCATACCACCTTACTGACAGATGCTAACTGTAACTGCAACACTGCCTCATCCCCAGCACTAACACTACACCTTAACTTAATAATAACTTTCCCTTACCACTGACACTATACCAGACACACTCAGGCACACAAATACATGCTAACAACACTACATATACCCTCTTACCTTACCCTGACCCTAACCTTTAAATATATACACTTGCACACAAGAATACAAAACCTATCCCCCCACATATACCCAGCCCTAATCCGGAGTGCCACACACACACAAATGCTTTCACACACAACAACCTCACTCACCTTTCATGACAAAATGATGATTGAATGTTTGGCTATCAGTACGTTTGATACTAAGCATCACCTACATTACTCATTGACCAAATGGATGTTTGCTCAAATAAAGGGAGGATCTATATATATATATATATATTTATATGGGTCTACTACTGATGACTGAACTCTTAAAACATCAACTTTCATATGGCTGAACCATATGATCAATGTTTCAAAAGTTTGAACACCTGAAAAAAAAAAATCCTGGACCTTTTTGCAGGGGGCAAGCCAACCCCCCACACCCCCTGCTATTTAAATATACCAACCATCTGAGATTGCACTATAGTGAGGAAAAAGGAAATGTTCCCATTCTGCACTGTATGGAGATCTCCGTTAAGACCGTTCGAAGTTTTAAAACTTCGATCATGTAGTTTGGGCAATATAAAAGTCGAAATTTTTAAATTTTGATCATCTGCATTTATATATATATTTATAGTTATATTTATGTGTGTGTAACTATCTATCTATCTATCCATGTATATGTATACTGCCTAAATGCCATATTCAACTGCCTAACAGGGACCATTTGGTGGATAACTTTCAAGCCAAAAGGCAAACTGTTGAAATCAAAGTGAAACTGACAGAACAACTGGAGCAAGGATATGAATTATAAAAGTTTAATAAACCCGATGAAAGTAAATAAAACCAAAAAGAAGTGATTAGCGCTTTTGTCTACATTAATTTAGACTTCCTCAGATAAACTTCCTACCTAAATTCCATTTTTTCTATACAAAACTACCATGGTTGAACACAGTCACATGACAACCAAGGCCCCCACCATGATGCTACCTGCTCACTAATTTGTATCAAAACTGCAAAACAATCCCCGGGTTTCATGAAGCTTGCGCCATGCACCGGAGTAGCGTTGGCGATCTAGTGCCAAATATGCCCATTGAGCGATTCAGGTAAGAGCTGTTTTCACAAGCACTACCAGCATATGCCAGAGCTGCAGAGCTCCCGGCGCATGTATGCTAATTACCCCATGCGCAGCAGTGTAGCATGCAAATGAAGGTATATAGCGATTCATGAAGTTGTGCAGGCGTAGCATAAGCATGTAGAAATGTAAACCAAAAAAAAAAACGGATTACATTTTATCAAACATAAAATTGGAGCCATGAAAGTGGACCAAACCTACGTATTATAATGTTAATATATGCCAATGGCTAAATATATAGCCAATGGCATAAAACAACATGCACAACATATAAAAAATAACATTTAGTGTCATGGCCACACCAACGCAAAGTAAAACCGCAGTGCATTGGTGCGCCAACGGGATCACAAGGAAAATATATTTAGATATCATAAAACTGGTTCCCTTACTCATAGTATTTAAGTCCTGCTTCTCACATGACTCAGTCCTCTAACCTACTTGTGCATTTAAAATACATTGCTTCCACGTATGTCATGTGTGATATTATTACAAAGAAGTAGATACCACTATACACTATATATATTTATACATTTATTTATTTATTTATTTATTTATTTATTTATTTATCCTTTGTTGAATGTGTAAGTCCCACTACGATAGTGACCTCTTTTTAGAGGAAACTCATTGTGGGAGTTATAGTAGTGGGGGAAATTTGGTCAGGGCATTGGGGGGTTTCCCCTACCCTTTTTTGTATGTGCCACAGGATTTTTTTATCCAAATGAGCTACCACCAACTCAGGTAGATAGAACCTCAGTTTAATATCTTATTCAAAGTATGACACACTCTGTCATACTCAGTACTGCATCTTGGCCAAGCAGCTTTCTTAGCAGTACTGTTATTCTGACAAGTTTTGTATGAACATGGACAGCTACTGTACCACCCCCAAGAATCAGCAGGATTTTACATATTTGCTATGGCATACACTTTGTCACCAACTAGCTGCAACCCATCAGGAGTAACTGACTAATAAAGCCAGTATGTCATTTAGACTTGTTTGGATTCATTCCTTGTGAAATTAGGGTACCAAACAACTTAATCAAATTACTGTCATGTTGTTACTTTGTTGCACCCTGGTCTAGAATCATCAATACTATTCACAATATCCACCAGCCACTCAACTATGTTCTCCAATGCATGCTGAAGTACTTCTGGTACTGATTGTTAAAGGTTGTCTCAGAAACCAAGCCAGTGCCATAGCACAGAGGGATAAAGTTCTAACTACAGCCATGGGACCTGGGTTTAATCAGTGTCTCAGGAGTTTGGATAGTCATGCTCATCATTGTGGGGAGCCAAGGTTCAAATAGGGGAGTAGCCCTTGGGTATGTGTCAATGAGTGCAGGGAAGATGGCAAAGAAAATGACTGGTTAGGCCATAATAAAAAAAAAATGAGGCAGATGGTTGACAGTTTAAAACCCCAAAGGACACCCTTAAATTCTGCACCAGCCCCAGCCCATGGAGCAAGTACATTGGTGATGGGAGAGGCTGGAGAGTCTAGCAGACCTAGAGCTGGACATGGGGCACTGAGGTAGGTAGTGCTGTAAGATGAAAAAAGAGGGTGCAAAAAAAAAAAGGAGGTAGTCTCAGAAACCTGTATTAACCCCTGGCATAGTAAATGTGTATAAATCAATATTGGCTCAAGGTCATATTAAATGTACACATGTTACAGCTTACCTCATCCTGTTTAATTTGTCAAAATCACTGGTCTTCATCTAATACTGACAAAATGTATGGAGTCATAGTAGCAGTGGCTTCTTCAGCAGTCTGTAATAGGGACTGTTCCCACTGTATCAATTGTTTCAGATCCTGTGAATCTCTGCAGATCCTTACTTTGTCTTGTTTAACTTCAATCACCACAATGTTGACCCATTTAGTAGTCTCTGACTGTGAATATCACACCAAGTGATTCCATATATTTAAGCTCATGCTGTATCTTGTCTTTAAGAGCAATGAACATTCTACATGGAGCATGTGTTACCGGTATCAGTTCTGCTCATAATTTAATCTGATACTCTGCCTTCAAGCATTCTAGAACCTTGGATAAATAGTGTAACTCTCCATGATAATGGTCTGTTTAATAATTTGCATTTTTGTCTTCTTGTATTAGCAAAGAAGCATTTAGAAAAAAAGACAGACTCAAAAAGAAAGAAAGCCAAAGAAAGTCTAACTAAGCAATGTACAGCAAAAAAAGTTCAAAGTGGAAAAATACTACATTCTTTTGCCTTTATATTAACAAAGATTTCATCAGAACAAAATCATTTACTCAGACCATAAATAGCTAATGGCAGAAAGATGTCATACTAGGTGAACCAATCATGTTAACACAAGTAATAGTATACATATATTATGTGAAGTAAAAAGTTTGCGCACAAAGTTCTAAGATAACAAATACAATGTTTGCTCAATGAACTTTTTAAACTAATGTTGTCATTCAGACCAGGGAAACTTCCTGCATTTAAGTTAACTGCCAATAATGGACATTTCATTTGTAAAATTCTGAAATCTGTACCCCTTCTTCATATTGATTGCTTTCTGACTAGCATTTGACTGTCTCATCACAGAGTTTATCTAACACCACTGAAACATTTGAGCTGACTATTTCTGTACATGTACACATTGCCTCTTATACACCCTCACATCATTTGCATATATCTATTATTCTCACTCTGCCAACTTGACTGCATAGGTTCATAGTTTAGTACTAAGCTAACTGCCCTTGTGAGCCATTTCAAGCCCAGCCAATTATCTCTTGTGAGACTCAAACCCTGCAGCTTGCGCTTGTAAGGCAAACACCTTAGCCATTAAGCCACACTCCCAACCCTCCTTTTTCAAAAATGTTCAGATGGGTCACATATATTAGTATAATCATGTAGATAGACATAGTAGCAACTTTACCTCTGCCCCATTGGATGTAGTCTGTCTCCTAAATATGACATAAAAATGAATGTAAGCTTAATTATTTTCCAGACGAGAGAAAGCAGTGTGGATATAGAGTCTGACATTATGTTATACATAGAAACACTGTACAGTTTAAACTCCACACCTTTGCCATTTATACTTACAATTTTTTCACTCCAAACTTTCAGAAAACAGTTTTGGCACTTACTCTGTACTTTACTATTATGTGGTTAATCACTCTCCCCATGTTCAAATTATTTGCCTCGAAGGTTAGCTTGAGTAATATTCATAGATTGTATTTGTACTGTACTTACAAGCATTCCAAACTTCAGCTGTTTGCTTGACTTTAGCATCAAACCATTTTCTTTTTCAAATTACTGAAATATTCTTTACTATATTCCTCATAAAATCCATATTCAATCATATCCATATTTATCTGTTTATAATCTTGTAATTCTTTTACAATTGTATTTTCTATTATTTTTCCCATAAATTTTTAACTATTTTACATGTTAAGAAAACATGCCCTGCTGTTTCTAATTCATCACACAAATGGCAAGTCCTTTCATTTATTTTATAAGGCATATTTCATTTTAATGGCAACTTATTAATTTGTAACCCCCATAAAAAATCTTGGCATATGGCATTCTTCATACACCATTTATTTCTTTGCATTATGGCTTTTATTTTTCTTATCATGGAGTCACACAATAATGTTTCATCATTATATTTTATACCATATTTCCCTATTTTGTTTTATTCCATCTGTGACGTTCAGTTAATATCTCACCAGACTGCCACTAATATGTGATGTCCTCCACGTAAAACCTGGGTCAGTAAATAAGGACCCTTAATCCTCACTACTGACTCTAGTGTGGGAGCGTCATGGAAAACACTAGAGGACAGAGAAAACAACAGTAAAATTCCACAATTTCCCTTAAGAGCACAACAGGAACAAGTTCTATTTCATGGGACTTGACTATATACCTCTGTCATCCCCAAACGTAATCCCTTATTATATACTTCAGAGCAATGTGTTTCAGTTTAAGATCTCTGACTCACTCACACTCAAAATAAATTCAAATCCCACTCACTCAAACAATTATGAGAAGCATGACACGGATTCCCAGCTGTGCCCCCTCCCCAGTACAAATGGTAAATGCTGCCAACAGAGTCAGACAGGTCTACACACACCTCAAAAGGTGATCAATTATTAAAAATTAAATATCAAAATAAATGATAACTATGACCAGAAGTAGCCAGACATTTGAGGTGATCTGTGAAGTATCAAACAGGTATAAACACTCTGTAATCTCTAATTAGTACACTGTTTGTCCAGCACAATGTAAAGAAATAAAAAAATAATAATAATTAGTAAAATGATTATTTAAAATTGTAAATCAATAACATTCAATAAACACCAGAATTCAGTCACCAGAAATATAAACTTAAACCGTAGGATAGAAGTCGCTCATTTTAGAAAAACTAAACTTTGCTAATCTATCTAGAGAATACTGTTCCTGGTCTAATCAAAAAACATAACAGCAAGGCAAAGGCAGACTTACAGTTTTTTGGTGATTTCTTTTTTGCGTATCCCCTGCACAGCATTGTAACTGATTGTACCTCTTGACTAACTGTCCTTTGACTGACTTCAGCAGTCTCTTATACTCCAGACGAACTGTCTCAATTGTCTTATTTTAAAATAACAATCAGCTGTTTGCATACCTCTAGACCTCTTAGAACAAGAAATCTGGACAAAGCCGTTAATAAAAGTTGGAAAAAGGCCCAAAAATAGGGACACATTTTAAATATTGCTCTTACAAACTTAGAAAGTTGATAGAATAACAGGTTTTGCATTAGCATGAATTTTCTGAGGGGTATGACGTCTTAAACTCAAATGTCTGTCATTATTTTCTAACTTCAGTCTTCAATGATTTGCCACTAATTTGACAGAAAACCACAATTTTATGGAAAACAGACTAAAAATATGAGGCAAAAATCTGAACATTCTGTGAAAATCTGTTCAGTTGAGAGGCATGGCTGTTTGAAAAAGTTATATTTTTCCTGTCAATCATCTGTTCAAATAATAACATAGCAACCCAGAACATTCTAATGACATCACCTACCGATCAGCTGATTCTCCACAGACAGTTTATACTTTGGAATCTCCCTCACAAATGTGTAATTAGTAATGTATCAAAACACTGATAGATTCTTTAAACTTTTTGTATAAAGAGGGAAATACTCAACATTTTAAAAACATATTTACATTTTCACAATTAGACATACTGGCATATAATACAAGGTAATCTCTGAATATACACAAATCTCCTGCCAGGCACAAACACAGATGACAGTGTTTTCATTTTCTTCATACCATCTATCTTTAGTTTCCATATTTTTATGTTGTCTTGATACATTCTTATTTCTTAGTTTCTTCATTCTTTCTCCCTTTTAATTAATTTTATAAATTTCCATTCTTTTTTTTTCATTTTTCGTCTTAAATGTTCTTGCTATCAACTTACTGTCCTTTGTATTCATCTATTTCAATACCATGTATAGATTAAATGAAGCTCCATATACTATTGGGTTCAGTAAACTCACCTCCCCCCATCCTTCTTATTCATATATACTTTTCTTTTAACTGGATTTAACCTAGACCCCCATATATATTTAAGTATAATTTCAAGAAATTGCTTCTCCAATTCTTTTGGCATCATATCAAGAGTGGCTATATATATGATACTGTTCCCATCCTTATTATATTTATTAAATATACTTTTTTCTTAAATGACAGTCTGTAGTTATTACACATGACACTGAGTCCCTTAAATCTCTCAAAAATGTTCCCATTGTTCATTTAATATATTATATTCTCTGAAATCAATTCCTGGCACTGATATCCTTTATCATTCAAATTGCATTTTTTCCAACTGTTCCTCACCTCCAAAATCCTTACATTTTCCCTATTCATTTTACTCCAATTTGTTGCAGTTTTTATGCATGAATATAATTACCTCTTTCATTTCCTGTCTATTTTTATATGTTGATATTATGTCATCAGCATAAGACATAATAGTAGGATATGACACACCCATTTCCTGTACCTATTTACTTTTTTCCCCATTACTTCATTTATCCCTTTTACTACACAATTTATAACCATTACAAACAAAATACTACATATTGGACATCCTTGTTTTAAACTTCTTTTCATCTCAATTTCTTCCTTTAACCAGCCATTTACTAGGATTCTAATTTTAGTATTTTTATATACTGATTCACATACTTTTTTATTTGTAGACTACAATTATACTCTTCCATTATTTGTCATAAAATGTCATACTCTGTTGAATCACATGCTTTATTTATATCAGCCGCAATTAATTTTGCTTTATTTTGTCCTTTCTTTATATCATCCACTATTTCCCTAATTATCATTAATAATTTTTGGCTTCCTTTTTCTTTGACGCCATAAATACATTCATCCATTATATAATTTAATTTATTGTCTAGTATTTTTGTATTATCTTCATAAATAACTTATAATCACAATTATTCAACATTAATGGCATCCAATTTTTTATTTCATTATTTTCTCCTTTTTCACATAGGTTCATAGGTAGGTACTAGGCTATTGGCCCTAGGGCCTATATAAGCCTAGCCAAATGGTACCCACGCTTTTGCCACCCAAGAAAATTATTTTCCTGTGCCCCTGTCAAGCAGGGCCACAGAAGTGATCCCCGGGATGAATTTCCTATCTCCCATCCAATCATCAAGATTTTTCTTTTTCTTGAAGAGTGCTAATGAGAAGCTTTGTTTGGTATAGATAGGTAGTTTGTTCCAGAGTATGGGAAATCTCTGGGAAGAGGAATTTATCTCTCCAGTATGTTCTGTTTATTGTGGTGACAAGGTTTAAGTCCCTAGAGCATGTAGCTCAGAGGGATTGGGATTTCTTTAAGTAGAGCATGTCCAACAACTCTGGGTTTGACATAGCTTTGTATGTTAGGCAGAGATTGCCTCTGAGTAGGTAATATGTGACAGAGTAAAGCTGGAGTTTTTTGAGATGGTCTGTGTAGGGCATCTGTTGGAGGCTGGTAATCCTCTTTGTGAGGTATTTCTGTGGTCCTTTCCAGTTGTTGTAGATGTCTTGTGAGGTACATACCAAAAGGGGCTTCGTACTCTATAATGGGTCTAATAAGTGATGAGTAGAGGGAAACAATGACCTCATTTTTCCTGGATGAAAACCTTTTGTGATGAGGTGTGCCATGTAGAAGGATTTCCTGACTACTGTGGCGATGTGATTATCAAAGGAGAGACTACTGTCCACCTGTGTCCCAAGGTCTCTTATATCACTCTTTCAGTGTTAAGTAGACTACCGCCTATATGGTAATTCATGGGTACAGAGTTTTTACCAAAAGGGATGGCAATGCACTTTTTGGCATTGAGCTTGAGGCCATGGCTCTGACACCAGGTATCTGTCTCAGTGAGGCCCTTTTGTAGGATGTCCACATCATTATGAGTTTTGATTATGGCTCCTAGTTTGCAGTCATCTGAAAAATTTTTTAGCCAAAGACCTTCTGTGTTAGCCTGTACTTCAGAAAAGTAGATACCAAACAGGAGACGACCTAGGACTGAACCCAGTGGTACTCCATTTGTCACTGGTCTGAAGTTGGATTTAGAGTCTGCTACTTTCACAGTGTGGGTTCTGTTAGTGAGCCAGTTGGCAACCAATCTTGTGACATAGGGATTTATACCTAGTTTAGTGAGTTTATCTATAATTCCAGAGTGGGGGATGGTGTCAAAAGCCTTGGCGAGATCTAGATTGGCTGTGTGAACCACCTTACCCTCATCTACAGCTTTGGTGACCACTTCCAAGAAGTCTATCAGGTTTAGGAGACATGATCTGCCTTTTACAAATCTGAACTGGGTAGGGACCAGAGTTTGGAGATTACCAATGTCATTGTTTATAAGTTCCATGATGATACATTCCATAGCCTTGCAGACCAGACTCATTAGACTAATGGGGCAGTCGTTCCCGGGGTCCGTGGTGGCTCCCCCTTTGTGGAGTGGGATAACCATTGCTGTGCGCCATTCAGTGGGCACAAAGCCTGAGGTGAGGCTATGACTGAACATGGTACTTAGGTGGGGAGCCAGTTCATTCTGTAGTTCATGTAGAATGCAGCCTGGGATGTTGTCAGGTCCCATGGATGTTGTGTTCTTGGCATTGGAGAGTGTGTTCTTTACCTGTGCAGCCATGATTACAGGAACTTTGCATTCTTCCAGTATAGAGATGGGCCCTTTAAGGGGTGAGAGAGGGGTAATGTTAGCACTGAACCTTTCTGCCAGGATGTTGGCAATATCAGTTGGTTCTGTATATTTAGTGTCATTGTGCTGTAACCCAGAGCAGATCTGAGTGTTGCCATTGAGATTCTTGCCATAGCTATAGAATGCGTTTTGGTTGTCTTTAGAATCAGTGGTGATATTATTTTCATAACTAGCTTTGGATGATTTTATGAGGGATCTTAGCTTCTTACTGAGGCTGACCACGGAGTTCCTCCAATCATGGAATTTTACTCTTTTTTGCAGCAGTTTCTTTCTTCTGTTGTAGAGTTTGTTTATGGCAGGGGACCACCAGATTGGTTTCCTTTTTTTGGAGGATAGCATCTTGGTTCTGTTAGGGATTGCACAATCCAATCACTTGTGTAAGTGCTTATAAAGTGCATTTGTATAAGCTTCAGCAGTCGTACCTCTATTGTCCGTCAGCATGGGTGTCGTGAAGTTTGCCACTTCTGTCTTAAGAAGCGTGAAGCTGGTTTTGGAGAAATTTTTTATGGTGGTTTCCCTAATGGGGGGTGGAAGTGGAATGTGGATGTCCAGGGTGATTTGCTTGTGTTTGGATCTGACCAACGAGGAATTGACCTATGGTGTGGAACACTTGTTGCCCATGTTGGTAATGACCAGGCCTTGGATTTTGCTGCCCCTGGTGGGAGTGTGGATAAGCTGATCCAAGGCATTGGAATTTATGAATTCCAGAAAATGTTGAGCAAAAGAGTTGGTACATGAGTAGTTTTCCCAGTTAATGGTGGGGTAATTGAAATTGCCCATTATTAGGGTGTTAGGTTGTACCCTAATATTTTCCAGTGTATCAAGAAATAAGGAGTGCGAATCCTGGGGCATGGTGGTGGATCTGTAGCAAGTTACAATTTGGATTGCGGTCTTGCCCAGAGTTAGCTGTACTTGGATAATCTTGGATGCATTATGCTGAGCAACTAGCCTGGAGGTGTGGATATCCTTAATGAATATGGACATGCCTCCGCCTTTAGTGTTTCGGTCTAGGTGAGGTAGCCGCCAGGTGTGGTATGAATTATAGCCTGGTAATGCAGGGACGCTCTCTGGAGCCTTGAACCAGGTCTCTGTCACTGCACAGATGTCGATGTTCTCCATTTTAAGGAGTGCCTCGAGTGAGTGCATTTTGAGGTTTAGACTTTTAGCATTAAGTAGCATTACACTCAGATTTTTCTTGCTTGTACCTGTTACGGTGGTGAATTTGTCATTTAGAACACATCTAGAGGCTGTTTACTGCATTTCCTGTGTTGCACTTATTTTAATTTTTTTTTCTTAAAACATGCATTTTACCTGTCTCTGGCCTAGCACTCAAGTGTGGGGTCATTTATTGCACTGTTCTGACTTGTTGCTACTTGTGTATCTCTGCTATCTTTAAACAAAACAAAAAAATAAAAAAATCTTGCTTTTTTCCCACTTTGTGAAATTTAAAAAGAAGTTCAATTACAGATTTGCTGTTCTAAACTGTTTGTAAGTTTCTTGGAGGCCATTGCTTGCTTGGGCTAAAGGGAAGTCTCTGTTTTCATCAGTGGCAGTGGTAAACACTGAACAGCCTGCCTGCCCCTGTGGGAGTGGTTACTGCCTAGAAACTGTAGTTTTATTGGCCATTTTGGGTCAATTCCAAACTCCTTGATCCCCCTCTTAAAACCCGATTGTTTCGTGGTTTTGGCATCTTTTCAGAATTGTTGGCTGTTGGTGAAGCACCCACCAAGAGGAGAAAATGGTGAGAGAAGAAATGAGCCATTTTTGAGATTTTAAGTATTTTTCTTCAGATTATTTGTTAAGATTTCTGCATGGCCGCCTACTTTTTGGCTTTTTCCAGCTTGCTAAACTTGATATCTGTATTAGGAACTGTATTTAGAACACATCTAGAGCCTATTTACTGCATTTCCTGTGTTGCACTTGTTTTAAAATCATTTTTTTCTTAAAACTTGCATTTTACCTGTCTCTGGTCTAGCACTCAAGTGTGGGGTCATTTATTGCACTGTTCTGACTTGTTGCTACTTGCATATCTCTGCTATCTGTAAACAAAACAAAAAAAAACTAAAGAATCTTGCTTTTTTCCCACTTTCTGAAATTTAAAAAAAAAGTTCAGTTACAGATTTGCTGTTCTGACCTGTTTGTAAGTTTCTTGGAGGCCATTGCTTGCTTGGGCTAAAGGTAAGTCTCTGTGTTCATCAGTGGCAGTGGTAAACACTGAACAGCCTGCCGGCCCCTGTGGGAATGGTTGCTGCCTAGAAACTGTAGTTTTATTGGCCATTTTGGGTCAATTCTAAACTCCTTGATCCCCCTCTCTTAAAACCCGATTGCCTCATGGTTTTGGCATCTTTTCAGACTTGTTGGCTGTTGGTGAAGTACCCACCAAGAGGAGAAAATGGTGATAGAAGAAAGGAGCCATTTTTGAGATTTTAAGTATTTTTCTTCAGATTATTTGTTAAGATTTCTGCATTGCCGCCTACTTTTTGCCGTTTTCCAGCTTGCTAAACTTGATATCTGTATTAGGAACTGTATTTAGAACACATCTAGAGCCTGCTTACTGCATTTCCTGTGTTGCACTTATTTTAAAATCGTTTTTTCTTAAAACTTGCATTTTACCTGTCTCTGGCCTAGCACTCAAGTGTAGGGTCATTTACTGCACTTTTCTGACTTGTTGCTACTTGTGTATCTCTGCTATCTTTAAACAAAACAAAAAAATCTTGCTTTTTTCCCACTTTCTGAAATTTAAAAAAAAGCTCAGTTACAGATTTGCTGTTCTGAGCTGTTTATAAGTTTCTTGGAGGCCATTGCTTGCTTGGGCTAAAGGGAAGTCTCTGTGTTCATCAGTGGCAATGGTAAACACTGAACAGCCTGCCTGCCCCTGTGGGAGTGGTTACTGCCTAGAAACTGTAGTTTTATTGGCCATTTTGGGTCAATTCCAAACTCCTTGATCCCCCTCTCTTAAAACCCGATTGCCTCGTGGTTTTGGCTTCTTTTCAGACTTGTTGGCTGTTGGTGAAGCACCCACCAAGAGGAGAAAATGCTGATAGAAGAAAGGAGCCACTTTTGAGATTTTAAGTATTTTTCTTCAGATTATTTGTTAAGATTTCTGCATTGCTGCCTACTTTTTGCCATTTTACAGCTTGCTAAACTTGATATCTGTATTAGGAACTGTATTTAGAACACATCTAGAGCCTGTTTACTGCATTTCCTGTGTTGCACTTATTTTAAAATCATTTTTTTCTTAAAACTTGCATTTTACCTGTCTCTGGCATAGCACTCAAGTGTGGGGTCATTTATTGCACTGTTCTGACTTGTTGCTACTTGTGTATCTCTGCTATCTTTAAACAAAACAAACAAAAAAAAAATCTTGCTTTTTTCCCACTTTCTGAAATTTAAAAAAAAGTTCAGTTACAGATTTGCTGTTCTGAACTGTTTGTAAGTTTCTTGGAGGTCATTGCTTGCTTGGGCTAAAGGGAAGTCTCTGTGTCCATCAGTGGCAGTGGTAAACACTGAACAGCCTGCCTACCCCTGTGGGAGTGGTTACTGCCTAGAAACTGTAGTTTTATTGGCCATTTTGGGTCAATTCCAAACTCCTTGATCCCCCTCTCTTAAAACCCTCTTTTGCGCATTTTTGCGCATAGTGCAGCATCGGGCAGCGCCGCTTAATCAGGTTTAAAGTATTCCCGGCTCCACAAAGTCTGCTCTTCACTTTTTCCCTTAGAACTGTTCCAAATCTCAAAGTAAGCACTCTATTTTCCTTCTAAAACCCAGCATTAGCTAGGATAAGTGTCTTATAAGTAAGCACTAATAAACTAAATCACTACACCCTCTTATACTCCCTTTAAGTACTTGGCTCCCTATTGGTCCTTTTTGATCAAGTCAAAAAGTAATTCCTTATACTATTCTGGCATGTCCAAAAGTCAGTTTCAGGTTTACTCTCCAGTCCAGCTGGTGAATATGGGAATCTTGAGGCAATGTTACAACTGCCTTATGTACACAGACCTCCCTGTCCTCTTCCCAACAAGTTCAAATATATGTGAGAGATGCAACTATATAACCAAACGGGAGGCTGAGCTCTCTCAACATAGTACTGGCATGGTCAGTCTGGAGGAGAAGGTAATCACACACACCACAAATCCAGTCTCATGTAGACCTATTGCAACAGCAAACCAAACACATAAACACACAAAAACTTACTCAGAGGCTCTAAATAAAAATCTGCCCAAGCAACAGAGACCTCCAAAGCAGACATCCAAGCAACTGCTACCCCACAACAATACCCACGTATCACATAGTTCACAAAGTCAGTGTGCCACACAGTCACAGCCCTTAAGGCTAAACAACACACCTAATACATTTGTAATAGGTGAATTATTGTCAGACGCACTGACATTACCCTCACCAGGCTGAACAAGGAGAAGGTTAATGTAAGCTGTCTGTTGGGTGCCAGGATCCACCACATAACACAAGCACTCAGGTCACTCCAAAGCAAGTACAAATATGACTCCGTCATTGTCCATGCTGGTGTGAATGACCTGAGATGTACCTTTCTGGATTACATGAAAAGAGACATAGATCAGCTCTCTGATCATGTGGCCCAGGCCGGTATGACCCTGACCTTGAGTAGCATCTTACCCTCACCAAGAATGATACCACAGTATAAAGACAAAATGATCAAATTCAACAATTGGCTAAAGTATTGGTGTCACTCAAAGGGGATCCAGTGTCTGTCAGCCTGGGATGACATGCTTAACAAGCCACGTTGCTTCACTAGGGACGGCTTGCACCTGTCACCCATGGGTTTTGGAATACTGTCCAAGGCTCTTGCCACCCCCATAGTGCCTTTTTTAGGCAAGGCTCAAAAGACAAACCCACCTCCTTAGACAATGCTGCTCAACGCCAGAAGTCTAAACCTCAAGATGCACACACTCGAGGCTCTCCTCAGTATGGAGAATATTGATATCTGTGCAGTAACAGAAACCTGGTTCAAGGCTCCTGAGAGCACCCCAGCACTACCAGGCTATACCTCATATCATGCTTTTCGGCCCCAAAACTTGGACCGAACCACAAGAGGAGGGGGAGTATCCATATTCATCAAAGATATCCATACCTCCAGGCTAGTGGCACTGCACAAAGCTAGCCTGCTAAAGACCACCCTCCCAAACTCAGGAACCCCACTCGGCTTTCCTGAAGACACTGGAGAATATGAAGGTCTTTCCAAACACCGTTATATTGGGTGACTTTAACTACCCAAACATAGACTTGGAGCACTACTCAAGCCACAATACCCTAGCCCAATGGTTCCTAGAATTTATAAACTCAAATGCTATGGAACAACTGGTCACCACTCCCACAAGAGGGGAAAACATATTGGACCTGGTCATCACCAACATGGGGACTCTATGTTCCATACCAGAGGTATACCCCTCATTGGTAAGATCTGACCATAAATTAATCACTATGGACATCCATATCCCGTCCCCACCCCCAGCAAAGGAAACCACGGTCAAAAACATCTCAAAAGCAAACTTCCCACTTCTCAAAACTGAGGTGGAATCCTTCAAACCCCAGGGCCAGTGGAAAATATGGCCCAAACCACAGAATCCTTTACAAACGCATTCTATGGATACCTACAGGAATTCATGGATTGTGCTATCCCAAATAAAACCAAGACACACTCCTCCAAAGGCAGGAGACCTGTCTGGTGGACCCCAGCCATAAATAAGCTGTAAAACAGAAGGAGGAAGCTACTACATGATAGAGCAAAATCCCTGAAAGGGAAGGCAACTCTGGTCAGTACAAGCAAGAAACTATGACCCCTCATAAAATCATCTAAGGCTAGCTTCGAAAGAAAAATTGCACAAGACGCTAAAAATAATCACAAGGCTTTCTTTAGTTATGTCAGAAACCTGGGTGGAAACTCCCAGATATGCTCTGAGTTAGTGCAAAATGACAAAAAATACATTGAACCCACAGGCATTGCCAACATCCTGGCAGACAGGTTCAGTGCAAACTTCTCCCCCCCCTCCCCCCCCAAATGAGCAAATGACTATCTCAACAGAGTGTAGCCTCCCTGACATCACAGATGCATAGGTGAGAGCTGCCCTCTCCAAAGCAAAAAACACAGCATCAATGGGACCGGATGGTGTCCCGGGCTGTGTTTTACATGAGCTCCAAGAAGAACTGAACCCTCACTTAAACTCACTGTTCAGTCTCAGCCTTACAACAGGATATGTACCCAAAGAATGGCATACAGCAACAGTGGTCCAACTCCATAAAGGTGGTGCCATAACGGACCCCGGAAACTATCGCCCTATAAGCCTAACTAGCCTGGCCTGCAAAGCTATGGAGCGTATCATCATGGAACTCATAAACAAAGATATTGGAAACCTCCAAACACTGGATCCTACCCAATTCTGCTTTGTTAAGGGCAGATCTTGCCTCTTGAACCTGGTCAATTTCTTTGAAACAGTCACCAAGGCCATAGACGAAGGGAAGGTAGTCCACACAGCCTACCTTGACCTTGCAAAAGCCTTCGACACAATACCCCACTCGGGCATCATAAATAAGCTCACCAGCTTAAATATCAACCCCTATGTCACAAGATGTGTTGCAAACTGGCTTAGGGATAGAACCCACATGGTCAGAATTGCAGGTGCCATGTCAGACTCTAAACCAGTTACAAGTGGCATCCCACAAGGCTCAATCCTGGGACCTCTCTTGTTCTTTATATATTTCTCTGAGGTACAGGGTAACACAAGAGGACTATGGCTGACAAAGTTTCCAGATGACTGCAAACTGGGGGCCATAATCGACTCGCCGACTGACACAAGCATCCTCCAAAAAGGTCTCACAGAGATGGATAACTGGTGCCAGAGCCATGGCCTAAAGCTAAATGCCAAAAAGTGCATAGTCATCACCTTTGGGAAAAACAAAGTGCCCACAAATTACCACATAGGTGGTAATCCATTAAGTATGGAAGAAGTAATTAGGGATTTGGGAACCCAAGTAGATTGCAATCTCTCCTTTGACAATCACATTGCCAAAGTGGTTAGAAAGACATTCTATATAGCCCACCTTATCACAAAGGGGTTCACATCTAGATCAAGAGAGGTCATTGTGCCCCTCTACTCATCACTCATCAGGCCCATAATTGAATACAATGCCCCATTTGGGATGTACCTTACCCGACAACTGCTACAACTAGAAAGACCCCAAAAGTACCTCACCAAGAGGATCAAGGGACTCAAACAGATGCCCTACGCAGTTAGGCTAAAGAATCTCCAGCTCTACTCAGTTGCTTACCGCCTACTTAGAGACGATCTGTGCCTGACGTATAAAGCCATGTCCAACCCAGAATTAATGGACATGCTCCACCTCAAGAAATCCAAATCCATCAGAAATAAATAGAACATGCTGGAGGAACAGATTCATATCCCAGAGGGTCTCCTCACTCTGGAACAAAATCCAAATCCATGTCAGACAGAGCCCCTCAATGACCCTCTTCAAGAAGAATCTTGACGTTTGGATGGGAGATCATAAATTTACCCCTGGGATCTCTTCTGTGTCACTGCTAGACAGAGGCATGGTAAACTAACCTTAAATGGGCTATCTTCTGTGACCTACTATACAGAGGCACAGTAAACTAATCTAAGAAGGGTGGCAAAAGCCAAACACACTCTGGTTAGGCTTGTAAATGCTTGTATCAACCTATGAACCTATGAACCTTGCCTGAAAAAGGAACTATAGGGGTGGCAAGAGCCTTAGCCAATATCCGGAATCCCAAGGGTGACAGGTGCAGGCCATCTCTGGCAAAGTATCATGGTTTGTCGAACATGTCATCCCAGGCAGACACATACTGGATTCCCTAAGAATGACATCAGAAGCTTAGCCAATTATTGAAGTCAATCGGTTTGTTCTTGTACTGTGGTATCATTCTGGGTGATGGCAGGATGCTACTCAGGCCTACGGTCATACCTGCCTGGGCTACAAGATCGGACAGCTCCTGCATGTCTCTTTTCATGTAGTCCAGGGAGGTACATCTCAGGTCATTTACACCAACATGGACAATGACAGAGTCATATTTGGACTTGTTGTGGAGTGACCTGAGTGCATGTGTTATGTGGTGGATCCTGACACCTGACAGGCAGCTGACTAACTTTCTCCTTGTTTAGTCTGGTGAGTGGAACATCAGTGTGCCTGACTATAGAGTCACCTATGACTAGAGTGTTGGGTACGTTGCTATGCCTTATGGGCTGTGGTTGAGTGACACACTGATTTTGTGGGCTATGTATCATTTGGGTTGTGTTGGGGGGTGGAAGTTGCTTGTGTTTCTGCTTTGGAGGCCCCTGTTGCTTGGGTAGATTTTTTTTTGAGAGCCTCAGCGAATGTAGGTGTGCGTTTTGTGTTTCTATGTGTGTGTTTTGGTGGTGTAGGTTTTGAAAGACTATGTGATGAGTGTGGTGTGGTGCACGTGTTTACCTTCTCCTCTTGACTGTCTAGTCCAATCTTGGGTGAAGAGAGCTTTGCTTCCAGTTTGACTATATAAGTGCATCTTTCCCAGGTTGTAGTGTTGGGTGGTAGGAGGAGAGGGTTGTCTGTGTACATGAGGCAATTGCTGCATTGCCCCAAGATGCCCAGAGTCATCTGGTAGACAGGAGAAAACACCGGGAGCTGACCCTTAGACATGCCTGGATAGGTGCTTATTTATTAAGTACTAAAAACTGTTTTCCTCTAGACAAGTGAGGAATGTTGAGTGTTGTAGTAATTTGTAGCTTATTTGGTGCTTACAATGAGTTCTGAACAAGTGCTGAGCTCAGGGAAACAGATTTGAGTACTGAAACTAGAAAAATGTCTAGTTCTAAGAAACAAAATTAAGCTAGAATTCTTCCCTCCAACACAGAAAGGCTTGGGGGCTCAGAAGCTTACAAACAGTCCTGGATACAGCAGATCTGTATCTGGACTAGATGAATTACAGGAAAGGCAGGAAACAAGCTTAGAATTTTTTTTTTTTGTAAAGTGGAAAGGGGAAAGGAGGAGCAGAAACTAACTGGGTTGACCTTCTCAAATGTTCTCCCTGGATTAGGTAGAATGAGGTAATGACACTAGACAGGGATGAGTGGCCCAGATCAAATTTACAGTAGGGGAGGGCAACTGCAAAGCCACCAAGTATAAAAACAGGATACCAATATGGAGTGAGGGCAGGAAGCAAACATCAGAACAAATAAACCCAACCAGATGTTTAAAAATTGTAGAAAATTTCTAGTTAATACCTCACACACAGTGAAACTAGCTAGAAAAGTATATGCAAACGATAAAAGTGCTATAAATAACTCGTAAAAATAAGCAAAAAAAAAAAAAACAGGATACTTAATGTTATATATCACAGATAAGTTGGCTCAGAACCCTTCCTCCGACTTCTTCCAATTAGCTCAGTGTTCAATGGCAGAAATACTCACAAGCTAACTTCTTAAGTAACAAAGTTGAAACCTGAAACAACTTTAAAAAAAAGCTTGAAAGTACCAATGAGGTGCTGACTTCAAGCCGTAGTCCAAGTAACCCCAATCAGCCAATGACCATAAACAATTCACTCTCACTGAAATGCTATACTGGCTTTGGCTAAGCTACGATGGCCTGGGACATGTGCTCAGAAACACAGCCTCTACTACCAAACAACTAGGCCCAAAACACAAGCCTGAATATAGACAATGCTGTACTACCCACACTACTTAGGTAGAAAAAAACAAAATCTCATAATGTCCCTATATTTTTCTGCATAAATAATACCATCATTTAACCATTCATTAAAAATCTCTATGTTTTTTGCTATTACATTAAATTCCTATACATTTAATATCCTATACAGTCTGAACAGCTGCTGAACTTATATTTATGTCCATCATTACCTTGTTGTTTTTTTTTTCAATTCTTTATTCATTTCTTCTTTAAACTGCTTTAGTCTCTACAAATTTTTCCCTTTTATTGTTTTTCTATTTGCTATCTCCTTCACATGCTCAACTATGATATTCTTAATATGTGTTTGCTCTCTTTCAACTTTTCCCTATTCTTTTTGTATTTCTCTCATTATGCCACTATCTTCCTTTACTGTTTTATTCAAATATGGTGATACTTCACCTGTTTTCCTTATAAGATTATTCTTGTTTATATAATAAATTTTTATTTTTTTTATCCTTTTGATAAATCTCTTCTTCTTTTCTAAAATAGGTGCATAGCTGCATACTAGGTTAACTGCCCTTCTAGGTCATTTTAAGTCTAGCCAATTAATGCATTTGAGAATAAAACCTTGCACCTTGTGTCTGTAAGGCAAATATCTTAAATATTATGCCAACCTCCCTCTAGCCCCTTTCATTCCTGTCAAGATTAAATAAAACATATTTTTTGTATCTTTCTGTATTCCTTTTTATCTTTTTCTATTTTCCCAAGTTAGCCACATTCTTTTATATTTCTCTTTAAATATTATTTACCATTCTGACCATTTTTATAACAATTCCTCATAGTCAAATGATCTCTTCATAACAGTATTGTTATTTATTTATTTTATTTATTTATTTTACATTTGTTTACCGAGATAGTCCAACTGGATATATGTCCATTTTCAGCGGAGGCCCGGGGAGAAAAGCTCCAAATAGACAAACTTACATAGATTACACAAGAAGTTAGATAACATTAGAAAATATAAAACAAAGTGATTATGTACAATGGTTTAGTTGTGTTCCCTAGTAGGGACTCACAATTCTCATGGCAGACACAATTAAAAAAGTAAGAGATGTCAGATTGGATATAGAGCTTGGTGACATAGTTGGATGTTATGATATTTACAGATTATGCTTTCAGTTTCTAACTTAGTCAGGGTTGGTACATGGGCAAAGCCAATTCACTTACTTCTCAACCTTTTTCATTCTACTGCTTTTCATTAATTCTCTTTATTCCTTTCCCAATTTTTATATACTCTTTATTCTCATCTATTTCCATTCATACAGTCAAATGATCTGAAAAACATGTTTACTGCATCTTCTATCACTGCCTTATAGCTTTAATTATTAAAAAGTAATCTATATTTTCCATTTTCCTTTCTGTATGTGCCTTAATTCAAATTCCATAACCTGAATCCCCACATTTTATTATTTCTTCCATTACTTTCTTAGACAATCTATTTTTCTTCTACATTTCAAATCACAATTAAAATATCCTTATTATTATATCTGTATTTATTGTAGCACAGTTCAGTATTATTGAAATAATTTCTCTTTCTTTACATATCACATAGGCATATATTGCTATTTATCTATAAACCTTCCCTTCCCACCTAAAGTTCACTACCATTAATCTTCTTAATTTAACTAGATTATGATCCAAGATTTTTATTCCCTTTCTATATAATATAGCAATCCCTGAAAATTCCATAGTATACCCCCTAACCTTAAACTCTGTCTGTTTTCTTTCTTCTTTATTTAAACCGTTATATCTTCTACTACTAATTAATGTACCTCACATGTTACACCTGTCTATCAACCCAAGCCTTCTTACTACATGTTTCATACTATTAACATTAATATATTGAATTGTAAGATTATTTGCTTCCCTTCTCTTTAATTTGCAATACATTGTTTATTTATTCATTCCTTTTTTTTTATTTGCCTTCAGTCCTAATTCCTGAAATTTTCTTTTCCAGTCATTAACCCTTTTTCTAATTGAACTTTTCTTTTTAACCATTTTCCAATCTATATCTTCTCCATCACTTACTTCTATTCCACTTTCCTTCTCCCTCCCCTTTTTATGTATTCATTGCATTTTCTTCTTGATTTCTGTCATTGCTCTCACTTTTATTTTTTTGTTGTTCATCCTCTTGCAATTCCTCTTTATTATATACATCTTCTCTATTCTGTTCTACAACAATATTGTAAACTCTTCTTCTTCTCATAATCCGTCAATACATGTTCTGTTTGTTTACATTTATAAAATATCTTTTCACATTTTCTAGCACCATGACCAATTTACCCACATAAATAGCATCTGTTTTTTATCCCAATTGATTACAAAATGTCTGTCCTTCTCACAGAAAAAGCATGTTTTTGGTTATCTCTAATACTTAACAACAGCTCTATGACCATCAACATTAATCATGCTAGAAATATGTATAATTTTTCAATTTTCCATTTTCAAAATCACATTAGTTTCAAGCCCCTATCCAAAGTCCTCTATTACTAATTATTTTAGAAGTGTCCTTCATTTCTTTACACAAATTCCTTAGTAAATATATTTTAACAGTCTCTCTTTCAGTTTCTGTCCAAAATTTAATATCAACTTTTGTGCATTGCACAGAAAAACGTATTTACAATATATTTATTACATGGGTACACTTCTTTTTTCTTTTTCTTTTATATTTCATCAGTTTCAAAGAAAATGTCACAATAAGTCTATTTTAATCAAAATAAAAACACTTACCTCTTATGTCTTTATTCCTAAAGGCACAACTTCATACTTCATAAGCACATATTTCATACCTGTCCATTTTTAATTCTTCTTTATTCTGAATTCTTGCTACATACTTTGTCTTCCTAATTCATCTGTTTTCCTTTCCTCCTTTCTGTCTTCCTTCTGTTTACTGACCACTGCTGCAAATGACCTTTTCTTTAATTCCTGTCCTTCTTCAATGTTAATTCTTTCCATCATATCTCCTCATTATATATATACTTCTTTGTCTCTGGCTCACTCTGTTCTACAAATTCTTCCAATATATCACCCTGCAAACCACCTGACTGGAGGGTTGTAATAATAATTTCTCTCTTCTGATTCTTCAAATATATTTTTTTAAACATGTCTTCCAAATCCTTGATTGTCTGCCACTCACTTCTCTGAATCACTTCTCTCCTCTTCTGCTACAACAAATAATTCTATGGAGTTGGCATTTGTCTCTACTCCATACTCCTTTGTCTCCATGTTTTGCATGCAATTTTCCCAGCTGCCACTACATCAGGAATGGAACAGACACTAGTACTCATCAGCTGGATACACCATGAGTGTTGTAGTGTTAGGGGAAGTTCCTCAATGCTATAGTCAAATTTTCCCCAGTAGTGTAAATACCATTTTGGTTCTCCTCTGAAAAGAGGTTATCAGCCTAGTGGGACTAACCCCCATCAACAAAGGATAAATAAATATAAACAAACAAATAACTAACTAACTAAATAAATAAATAAACAGCTCAGTCATCCCCCCATGGTGAGAGTCGGGTAGTATGGGGCAGGGCAGCTTCCAGGTCTGACGGAGTGGTCTTTCCTCTTTCTTCTTGGAACTCTACTTCTCTTTCCAGTGGTCCCTGTGGGAAACACCTAATGCTACCTTTAGCAGAAATTATGACTGTGTTTCAAGCCTCTCTATCCAGTACGCTTGCATAATAACAGTGTGTGCTCAGCAGGCCCATGATCCATGGGTGCAACACCCAATGGTACCAATAGATGTCTATTGACCTTCACTACCCCTACTCTCAAGATGGGTGTATCAGCAGTAGTCACTCAATCCTAACTTTAGCAGCCTGGCTTTTCTGGAGCCTGAACTGCTAATCAGGCTTTGGTCATCTGTCTCATAGTCAAGGCTTCATCCCTCTGTGAGAAAGAGCTGGAGACTGTATTCATTATTTTTCAGAAGAATGAGAAACATAACTTATAGTATGAGATACTGTACAAAGCAAATAGTACACATGCAGATAAATGAACTTTGCAACTTTCTCATACTCTGCAGCATAAAAACTAAATATGTTACTTTTTAATAAAATTTAAGAAGTACACCACCATTTTAACACCACATCGGAATGTTCTCTACACTTCTGTCACAATGTTAAATTTGCTGCAGAACAGACTTTATTAGTTAATAAAACAGGCCAAAGCATGCGGGCTAAAGAACACCCATGGCATACACACAGAAATGTTTCTTCATTAAGTCTTTACTACTAAGGGCTGAACTCCTCTGTCATATGACTCAAGTCTCAGATTTCTTATACATTTAAATGTTTAATGACTCACATACATAGTGTTTGACAATACTCTGTAGCGCTTACCTCCTATATAGCACTGCAATTTATTCCTTTTACAATGCATTACCTTCCCTAAAACTGGCAAATTAGGCATAGATCATGTTGCCTTCTTGGGTTTAGGATTAGATCTTTCTTTAAAATGTGAGAGTAGTTTAATTGACCAAAATAATTGTTTAAGGGTTTGTTAAATAAAGCACATTCTGTGCTTAAAGAAATATTAAGTCGTTCAACTCTATACAAAGAAAAGCCAAGCCTATGCCCATGACTTCTCTGTTATTGCCAAATGAAGAACAAACACATTTCAGAGTTATATAAAGTATCTGCATTTTCTCAAAATTAGTAAAAATGCTTACTGCTTGAGAAACAGACCCTCTTACCCAAATGAAAAATTAAAAGGACTAATGTGTATTGCTCTTTAGCTCTATAGCATAGTACTAATAAATACCATCAAAATTCTTGCACCAGAAATGCAATGTGCATGATATGGGGCCAGAGTACCATATGACAAGACAAAGCTTGTTACTTAGTTACTGAATCAGCCAAGCAAGCACTTGCCTAATACATATGATGCCCATCTGCATTTTTATCTAGTAAAGTTTGTGGGCCATCTTCTTCTTGACTACCAAGCTCTACTTCCATAAATGACCATACATTCTCCCCAAATTCCTGCCATAACTAAGGAGCTTATGTTTGTTATTCTGCATGGCTACTGGGTTTTGTATTGCACTGATTGGTTAGAAAGCACATAACTAAGGAGTTTATGTTTATTATTCTTCATGGCTACTGGGTTTTGTATTGCACTGATTGGTTAGAAAGCACATTCTAATGTCCATGCCCTCCTCATTGCCAGCCTGAAGGGAGGCTACAATGCCTACTCCTTTATTCCACTCTTAAAAACAAGACATAGTATGATCCATATTTGTCTTGCTTCTTTTGGCTAGCTTATGTATATAAATATTCTAATGTTGACTCTCTTCTTCTCCTTCTGACTGGACAATGCACAGCAGCGCCCACATCTTTCACTCTCTGATGGACAAATGTGCAGTGCAATTCCATTAAGTGTCTTCTGAAAGACAACAGACATGTTCACTGCCTTCTATGGAAAGGCTACTTCTGAAAAAATCAGTCATCTGTGATGTGGAGCTGCAACACCTGTAGGTTACCTTCCTAAAGAATGGTTTCAACCATCTTCCTCACCCAAGCTGATTAAGCCATTGTTGGCAAACCCCAGCCATCCCTCCCTAGAAACTCTAAGCATCTAAGCCTAATATATGGACATTTTCTGCTCAGCATTTGATATATTCAATTCTGCAGTTGGCCATTGAAGGTAAACAGATGTGGATGATGTAATACCATACCAAAAATGTTGAAACATGCTGTAAAACATTGCTGTAGGGCAGACAAAGTATGGTATGAGATCACAAGACAACATGTCATTAATAATAGCTGGCCAACAGAAAAAATACATTTAAAGAATATTTCATTTTTAAGATAACATATGTCATTGTATGGTGCCATTAATATATTACTACTATATCATTAACAGTGATGAGCTCACTGATATTTGCACATAATACATACTGATTTATTCATTTAGAAATAGATTCAGTAAAGTACAAACAGGGCATACCAAAAACTAGAAAGGTGCATTACTGTCCACTAACTGGGTCCCTATTAATTTGATGAAACTTTAGCTTGATAAACTACAAAAGATCAACAGCTAAAGATCAAAAGAGTCAAACCGCGAACGGCCAGCTAAGGGAATTTTTTCTCAGGGAAAGAATTTGCTTGGCCGTTAAAGGGAATTTGCCCTTTCCCCGATGTGAAGCGATCTCAGAGTTAGTATATTTAGTTAGGGGGTGTGGGGGGCACAGCCCCCTACATGGGGGGGGTGTCCCAGGCAAAACCACCCACTTAATTCAGTTTGAAAGGTTTTTGTTTTGTGTAATGGCCAAGTGAATTCTTTCCATGGGAAAAAATTTGCTTAACTAATTGTTCTCAGTTTGGATGTTTCGATCTTTAGCTGTCAATCTGTTGTTGTTCGACAAGCTAAAGTTTCGTCAAACTAATAGGGATCCCACTAATCAGCAACCACGTGCACAACATAATTTAGCCTGCAAATGTACACAGTAAACACACCTGTAATGTCCATGCATTTTTCTTTCATCTGTGCAGGACAACTTGCTGTCAGCTAACCTTCATGGATGTAATGTAAATCCATTACCATGCGGCAGGCGCATGGCCATTAGGCTAAAGTGTGACTGTTTGTTTGTGCTGCAGAATGCCAATAGGTCAGCAGAGCAATACTCAACATTATAAGTACAAAAAAGACAACAAATATTGTACACAGTACATCACGATTTAAGAAAAGTTAATGTCAGATAACTATCAACCAAACAGCATGGGATGTATATTTTTCTGTGGTCTGCAGGATCAACCCAGTGGTGTTCCAACCTACACCCATTTGACACATTTATCCTTTCATTAGGGTAAGAATCCTCCAGTCCATTAATTCTGTTATGGAAGTGACACGTGTGTGATAGTGAGCAGGCCAGGCTACAGATCCTGTGAAATGGCCCGTCCGTACTCTTGCAGCAGGCTTTTCCCCCACCATACCACCTTACTGACAGTTGCTAACTGTAACTGCAACACTGCCTCATCCCCAGCACTAACACTACACCTTAACTTAGTAATAACTTTCCCTTACCACTGGCACTACACCAGACACACTCAGGCACACAAATACATGCTAACAACACTACACCTACCCTCTTACCTTACCCTGACCCTAACCTTTAAATATATACACTTGCACACAAGCATATAAAACCTATCCCCCCACATATACCCAGCCCTAATCCGGACTGCCACACACACACAAATGCTCTCACACACACCAACCTCACTCACCTTTCATGACAAAACAGCCCCTTGTCATTTTGTATGTTTGGCTACCAGTACGTTTGATACTAAGCATCACCTACATTACTCATTGACCAAATGGATGTTTGCTCAAATAAAGGGAGGATCTATATATATATTTATATGGGTCTACTACTGATGATTGAACTCTTAAAACATCAACTTTCATATGGCTGAACCATATGATCAATGTTTCAAAAGTTCGAACACCTGAAAAAAAAAATTCCTGGACCTTTTTGCAGGGGGGCAAGCCAACCCACTACACCCCCTGCTATTTAAATATACCAACCATCTGAGATCGCACTACAGTGAGGAAAAGGGAAATGTTCCCATTCTGCGCTGTATGAAAATCTCTGTTAAGACCGTTCGAAGTTTTAAAACTTCGATCATGTAGTTTGGGCAATATGAAAGTCGAAATTTTAAAATTTTGATCATCTGTATTTATATATATATTTATATTTATATTTATGTGTGTGTAACTACCTATCTATCTATCTATCTATGTATATGTATACTGCCTAAATACCATATCCAACTGCCTAACAGGGACCATTAGATGGATATCTTTCAAGCCAAAAGGCAAACTGTTGAAATCAAAGTGAAACTGACAGAACAACTGGAGCAAGGATATGAATTATAAAACTTTAATAAACTTGATGAAAGTAAATAGAACCAAAAATAAGTGATTAGCGCTTTTGTCTACATTAATTTAGACTTCCTCAGATAAACTTCCTACCTAAATTCCACATTTTCTATACAAAACTACCATGGTTGAACACAGTCACATGACAACCAAGCCCCCCCCCCCATGATGTTACCTGCTCACTAATTTGTATCAAAACTGCAAAACAATCCCCGGGATTCATGAAGCTTGCGCCATGCGCCGGAGTAGCGTCGGTAATCTAGTGCCAAATATGTCCGTTGAGATTCAGGTAAGAGCTGTTTCCACAAGCACTACCAGCGTATGCCAGAGCTGCACAGCTCCCGGCGCATGTATGCTAATTACCCTATGCGCAGCAGTGTAGCATGCAAATGAAGGTGTATAGCGATTCATGAAGTTGTGCAGGCGTAGCGTAAGCATGTAAAAATGTAAACCAAAAAAAAAACGGATTACATTTTATCAAACATAAAATTGGAGTCATGAAAGTGGACCAAACTTACGTATTATAATGTTAATATATAAACAACGAAAAGCACTGTGTGAGGAGTAACAAAGCACCGGCCAGCAGCTGAATAAAATCAACAGATTTATTTGAACACAAACAAAACAGCGTAAAACGTTTAACGAAACACCACGTTTTTCGTCCTTTTTACAGACTTCATCAGACAACAAAGAAATCCACTAACATAACAGTTATATATGCTGGCACAGTTTCAAATCATCCAATAAAAATGCAACTCATAAATATGTGTTCCTATTGCTAAATGTAATATAATAGCTGACTAACCTAATTAAAAAAAACATCTCTTATTTACAATATTTAAACTTAAGAATGCAAAGCAATCACAAACATTTAAATTTATATCTGTATGTGAATACTGACTAATAAATAAGCATGAAATTCCCTAAAAAATGTTTAATAAAACAATGATAAGTATAGGTAAGCGGAGTGAACTTAAACGCTTACATTATTAGTATAGGCAATGACAATACTCCCACCAAGTGGCCAAAATGAAAATATCATGAAATTTATAACCAACAATTAAATCAATATAAACTGTGTTTTGAATACCCAAAATGTACAGAATATATGAAATACATAAATTGAATAACATGAAAAAATGTATAAATATATATAAAATTGTTATATCTGCAATGAGTATAATAAATATATAAAATCTAATACATATATTAGTATTCAATACTGTTACTATAAATACATAACCATAAAAATGTAAAAACATATCACACTAAAATGAGTAGAACACACAACCAAAAACCATCTATACACTCAACTATAAAATTCTATTATGTTAAAAATAATAATATTAATTTGTTATAATCTAGCAGCCCTCATCTTTAAAACTGGTGCAAGGGAAACATAATTGTTTAAACCTAGGAATTTATTGGCTTCTAAAATAATTTGCCAATATAATTCTTGGTATTCTAACTTAGTTTCCCATAAGCCACCCCTCTCATCTTTCTGAACCTCGTCTATAATAAAAAATGTATATTTAGCTAAGGGGCAAGTAGTGGTGTGTCTATATAATGCATTAGTTACTTTTTTATTTTTTATATCATTGATGTGTTCGTATATTCTTCTTCTAATTTTTCTCTCTGTCTTTCCCACATAAAAACTAGAGCAAATCCCACATAAAGCAATGTACACCACTCCAAAAGAATCACAAGTACTATGTGTTTTGCTTACAATTTATTTTTCCCTAGATTCAATAAAAACACTCCGTGTGTCAGCCATCCAAGGACATTGGGTACACATCTTACATGGGAATGTGCCAGAAGTCTTAATTGTTTTCTTTTTCTCATTATATTGAAACAACAACCAATCTTTAATATTTTGTCCCCTTCTAAAAATAATATTCAAAGGTTCTTTATGTTTTAAACTGAGGTCAGTTGTCTTAATAAAATTCTCCCATTCTTTATCAAAAACTTTTTGAATCACACCTGCATCTCCACTAAAATCTGTAATGAAGGCCCTGCTATATTGTTTACTTATATCCTTAGTAGTATCAGTTGGCTCTACCTTGGTAATATGCCCATTGTTGAACAAAATGTGGGGCTCTTTACCAAGAATACGTTGGAATCTGTCCTTTCTACCTTTACTAACTTCTTCTTTGATTTTAGTACAGAATTCCAGAGGGTACCCCCTTTCCAAGAACATTTGGGTTACAAACTCACATTCATCAATGTAGTCTAAATCATTTGATGTCATTCTAGAATTCTAACAAACTGGCCTTTCACTATACTTTTTTTCTGGTGTATAGGATTTCCACTACTAAAATGCAAGTAGCAATTAGAAAAGGTTTTCTTCCTAAATACTTTCAACTTGAAATAGTTCCTATCCTTGATTAATGTTATATCTAAATAATTAATTTCTTTAAAACCAATTTCATAGGTAAATTTTAAAAAATTCTTGGTATTATTAATATATTGTAGGAATTCATCCAGCCTTTCCTTGCTATCATTCCAAAATATAACTATATCATCTAGATAGCGCTTATATAAACACCAACAATTTTTATATATACTATGATGGATAAATTTCATTTCCCAAGTGTTAGAAACCATATTAGCGTATAAAGGGACACACCTTGCCCCCATCGCAACACCACTTTTTTTGTGAAAATATTCACCTTGGAAGAATATGTAATTATGTTTTAACACCATTTCCATTAAAATCATACATATGTATATATTTCATTGTCATTCAAATCATCAAAAAATCTAATGGCTTCCTCAAACCATCCTAAACCTATGTCATGTGGTATAGAACCAAATAGGTCTACCACATCAATGGTTACAAAAATGAATTCTTCATTAAACATATTCTCCTTAATACTGTATAAAAAATCCCAAGAGTCTTTCAGAAATGATTTTCCTTTCATCATTGATTTTTTTCAATTTTACATCTATATATTTGGCTAAAGGTGAAATTGCTGAACCTTCAGCTGCCACTATAGGGCGTAAGGGTGGATCAACCTGGTTCTTATGGACTTTTGGGATACCAAAAATGGAAGGAATTTTAGGCTTGGTTGTTATAAAGAAAATCAAACAAATCTTTTTCAATGAATCCTTCCAAAAATAAGTCATATAATGTTAAATAATTTTTTCTATATCCAATATTAATTTCGTTTTTGGATGTATTGTTGTATTTTGTAGCATCCAATAAAATATTAAACATTTTCCCTTCATACATAATAGTATTCATCAATACTATGCCTCCCCCTTTATCAGGCTTCATCATTCTCAAACTTGTATTCCCCTTTAACTGTTGAAGTAGTTCATATTCTATAGATGAAAGGTTTGGTGTAAATTTATTTCTCTTAACTGCCTGTCTCAACTCGTTTTCAACTAAATTCTCAAAATTTCTAAGTTGTGGATGTATAGGGGGTTCCAAACACTTTTCTTTTTTAATTCATTGGATCAATGTAAGCGTTTAAGTTCACTGCACTTACCTATACTTATCACTGTTTTATTAAACATTTTTTAGGGAATTTCATGATTATTTATTAGTCAGTATTCACATACAGATATACATTTAAATGTTTGTGATTGCTTTGCATTCTTAAGTTTAAATATTGTAAATAAGTGATGTTTTTTTAATTATGTTAGTCAGCTATTACATTATATTTAGCAATAGGAACACATATTTATGAGTTGCATTTTTATTGGATGATTTGAAACTGTGCCAGCATATATAACTGTTATGTTAGTGGATTTCTTTGTTGTCTGATGAAGTCTGTAAAAAGGACGAAAAACGCGGTGTTTTGTTAAGCGTTTTACGCTGTTTTGTTTGTGTTCAAATAAATCTGTTGGTTTTATTCAGCTGCTGCCCAGTGCTTTGTTACTCCTCACACAGTGCTTTTCATTGTTTACTTGTTTGGTTTTTGCACTGTTCCTCATCTACTGGTTATAATGTTAATATATGCCAATGGCTAAATATATAGCCAATGGCATAAAACAACATGCACAACATATAAAAAATAACATTTAGTGTCATGGCCACATCAACGCAAAGTAAAACCGCAGTACACCGGTGCGCAAACGGGATCACAAAGAAAATATATTTAGATATCATAAAACTGTAATGTAACACAATTCATGATACCCCATTAAAGTCAATGGCACGCATGCTACACCACAACCATGGCGCAAGGGTTGCTTAGGGTCTGTGACAGTGTTCCATGTGGTAACTAGGAATTAGCAGTCAATGCCATGCAAATGAGTCAAGTAATAATGAATCGCAAATGCCCTGCTGGTGTAAGGATGTACCACACGGCATAGCATTACAACACCGAGGAGTGGCCTGGAGGTAAACATGACATCAAGAGAGGGGTGCGCCACCGTAGCTGTAAGCACATTGGATCATTGCTAATCTGTGTTGCATGTTGCTAAGCAAATTTGCAGGATAGGAGTTTGGAAGTAGCCATAGCTTTGCTTAGCTGAAAGCACACAAGGTAACTGAAAGTTCATGTGAATGTAGATGAAAACGTGCATGAAACCTGGTAAATGGCTGTGCGTGGCGCGCACCACAGCTGAAACAGGAAGGATACGGGAAGACAATAAGGAAATGCAGCAGCATGGTAATTGGAGTACAAATGAGTAATTAACACCTAGAAACTCACAGTGGGCCATAGACAACAGCTAACAAGGCTGCTAGAAGCTACCTGCAGAACAGGAACTGGGAGGTGCCATACAGCAAAGAAAAGAGAACTGTCACAGCAGAACAAAGCAAACTTGCAGTAGATCAGCTACATAACACATTTCCTAACACAATCCTGGGTAGTGGAAGCACAAAACAAGAAAGGTGGCAGCTGGATGCATGCCTGACAATGGGAGGGGAATCGGGTTGAAAATAGAAGTAAAGGGCAATAGATGAATCATGGCAGACAAGTGCAAGTCAACACCAAAGGCCCCACAATACCAGTACCTGCTGTAAAACCAATAATTAAGATACCCTGCAGCTGGAATAGCACAAACACACCTAATTACACCAACATCATCCATTGCACAATAGTCTTCTTCTTCTTTCGACTTTTCCCGGTTAGGAGACGCCACAGCGGATCACATGTCCGCTGATGATTGGCAGTGGAGTTTTACGGTGTCGAGTTGCCAGCCTGGCGCCCAACCTTCCACAGAAGGCTCACACATGCACTCACACCTAGGGCCAATTTAGAGTGTCCATTCCACCTACAGCATGTCTTTGGGATGTGGGAGGAAACTGGAGCACCCGGAGGAAACCCACGCAACCACAGGGGGGACATGCAGACTCCGCACAGAAATCACCCCAGCCGAGGATCGAACCAGGGAACCTCTTGCAGTGAGGTGACAACACTAACCGCTGCACCACCGTGGCTGCCCTATCCATCGCACAATAGTATAAGGTGTGAAAGCTCCACACACACACACTTGTGTATGCCCAGACACTCTGCACCATTGGTATATACAGATGGGGAACTTTTAATATGTAAATGTTAGCGGCCACCATAGCTTTGATTCACCAGCATGTGTTGGAGACTAACGGTGGTGTGGAGGATGATGCTAACAACCATCTCAGGCACCGGAGGAGAAGACGAGTGTTCAGACCAGGGTAACCTACCAGGGGCTACATGATCTGGAGATAGTAGAATGTTACAGGGTGGACAGGGACATCATACAGCAACTTGTTGAGCTGTGCTGGCCACGCCTCAGAGCCAGAAGTAACAGAGGGGAACCCATCCCAGTGGACACGAAGGTATGTGTAAGCTTGAGAATACTAGCCACAGGTACCTTCCAAAGGCCAGCTGGGGATATCATGGGGATCTCACAGGCATCAGCATCCAGGGTACTCCACCAGTTCCTAGATGCCATGTTACCACATGCCAATGAGCACATATACTTCCCCCGAATGCAGGAGGAGTTGGCCAGCAATATGCGTCTCTTCCACCATGTGACAGACTACCCGGAGTTACTGGGTGCAATAGACTGCACACACATACACATCAAGTCACCACCCATTGAGCAGAGTAGGCGCTACATAAACTGCAAGGGATTCCCCTCCATCAACTGCCAGGTCATGTGCAATGCCCAGGACATTATCATGGATGTGTGTGCTGGCAGCCCTGGAAGCTATCATGACTCCCACATCTGGCATGCCTCACAGCTGTATCAGGTGTTTGCCAGAGGGGACATCCCATATGGCCACCTGGTGGGGGATGCTGGCTATGCACTGGAACCATGGATGATGACTCCCATCAGAAATGCACACACAGCCATGCAAGAACGCCATAATGAGACACACGCAGAAACCAGAATCATCATAGAGCGCATGTTTGGGATGCTGAAATCACGGTTCTGTTGCTTGGACATATCTGGTGGAACCTTGCAATACTCTCCAGGAATGTGTGCCCACATCTTCATAGTATGTGCCATGCTACACAATATGATCCTGTGGAAACAGCTGCAGCAGGGACAGAATGGTGAAGGCCCTCACAGCCCACCACCATTGCCAAGGGACCCACAGGCACAGGGGGACTCAGACCACAAACACACTGTGATAGCCCCAGTAGGCAGATGGAGGCATGCCCAGTATGCCCATGCCTTGGCAAAGAGGGAACGTATAGCACACACACTGACAGTGTAGGCACTCATGGACTGACACACTTATCCACCTGCACACACAGCAAACATGGATGGCACACACACACGGCCACCTGTAAATTGTCATGTACAGGTGGTCTCCTGTGTGCATCCTACATAGGTGGCACTCGACTATTGTACACACAACTGCCATTGGCACAAGGTAAGTCAATAACTGAACAGTAAATTAAGCTATCAGCATGTGTCCATACTGTATGTACAGGGTCATAGATACATAGGTAGGTACATGCCAAACCGCTGAAGCCACTCATAAGCATAGGCAAAATGTGTCTGCTCTCGTCACTCCATCGATCAACTAACTGTCCCTCTGTGGAGCAGAGCCACTTGTGGGATCCCTGGGGTGTAGCTACTGTTCACCATCCACTCTGCAAGGATTCCCCAGAGTGTCAGTGAGGGGTTTTGTATAATGTAATTGGGGATGTAGTTCCAAATAATGGGGAGTATCCCTGACAGGAATCTTCACAGATGTGTACATGGTACATAGTATACCTTATACACAGCTTGCATATATAGGTAGTTCTCCACAGAATAATAAACATGTGGAACACATAACCACTGAAATGTGCTTTAATCACCCTTGCACTACCAGTGCCTGCTCTGAAAGGTAAGATATCACTGCCAGGATTAGAACACGCAACCATGTACACATTCATCACAATAACATACCACTAAGCTACCTGAGATGTACCAATCGTGTATACTGACAGGATAAAACACAAAAGGTAGGAATGTGTTGAAATAGGACAAACCGGCATGTACCCAATGAAAGGTGTATGTTATATATATATATATATATATATATATATATATACACACACACACACACACACACACACACACACACATCATCATATATAGAGAGAGAGAGAGAGAGAGAGAGAGAGAGAGAAAGAGAGAGATATGTCGATATATGGGGATATACATATATATGTAGATATATAGATAGGTTAACAACATCTACATAACTATGGAGGTACATATAAATGGGATACCTACCACATACTGACTGCTTTACATACCGACGCTTGTAAGCCCGAGACTTAAGGTCCGAAAGAACACAGTACCGAAACACCAGATGCACGAGGTGTAATCTTACGATGTTAATGGACAGTTAGTCAGTGCTTCTGGTGTTGCGGTTCGGGTAGGTTATTGTGTGTATGTGTGTTTCTTAGGGTGTGTGTAAGTGTGTGTTCTGGGTGTGGTGTGTGTGTTCTTGAGGGACTGTAATGTGTGGTTGTGGGTTAGCTTTGTGCGTCTGTTTGCGTGACCTAGGATGTAGAATTTTAAAGTAGGGGGTGGTGTGGGGGGGTGCAGACACCTACATGAGGGTGTATGGGGCTTGGTCACCTGCTCATATGTAGTGTAGGATGGTTTGTTTGGATGTGTTAGGTAGCAGTGTGTCTGTGTGTGCATGTGGGTGTTCCATGTTCATGTTATCTCCGTGAGTTACTGTCAATGTCGGTAATGTGGGATATGGGAGTCTGGTCCCGGTACTGTGTGCGTCAGAACACTGTGGTTTTGGGATTCTGTAGGTCTCCAGTATACAGTGGTTGAAGTGTTTATATATGTGTATAACATAGACCAAAGCAATCACACATTCTGCAACTACCAACCTTTATGAATAAAGGATATGGAGAGTATACACCTATACACTATTACAAATATGTGCTATGGACATGAGCCAATGATAGTGTTACCACCTGGCCCATTTTGTGAGGGACACTCCCTCTTTGGGCGGTTGTGTCCTGACCAAATATATTAAACATGGCAAATGTCCTGGGATTGTAGGACATAATTATGTCCCATATGTACTGTAATAGTTCCATACAATAGTTATTTCTGTATCTAAAATACCTACATGTTACAGGAAACAGGATAAGCAACTAAACTGCTACAAGAATAAGTTTATAATTAGGCAAGAAAGGAAAGTTCTATCCCTTGCACTGACCGTGGGTTTGTGTCGGCCTGTAAAATCAGATGTGTGTCCCGAAAAGGTCACACTATGTCCATATGAAAAGGTGGCAACCCTAGCCAAAGAGGGTCAGTCACCAATACAACTACGATGACTGCAAATACCTATGACAGAAATACACAGCTAACATGTAGCAACACACTATTACATTCAGATTTTTTACCGAAGGGATTCAAGGACTAACATTACCTGCATGCTATACAGGAACCACATAATAGTGCCTTAATGAATCAGCCTGCAATTACCATTGTATTAGTCCACAAAAGGATATGTGTTCAAATAGGGAAGGAACCCTCACGCACATAGCCATTATGTATAAAAGCAGTTCCTACACACTTGCATTTGCTAAGAACACCCACCAACATCACCTCCACACCCAAACATATTACAATACAAACTTTAATAACATTACAAATCATTCACACACTGTACGACATCTGCAGAAGCCTTAACATACCTTGTCAGAGACACACTAACATGGCCCTATGTGAAATAGCTGCTGTTATACAATGGAACAGCTGCTGAATTAATAGGGTTTGTTTGCACTAATCCCATTTCAGAGAGTTGTGCGTACACTGGGATGTGTTAGTAATTAGTGAGTAACAGCACAGTATGCTACACTTGTACACCAAATCAAGGATGTCTGGTGAGCACACTGTACACCACATAACAGTTCATGCATAGCCATATGGCCTTGAGCTGGCCAAACATCCTTGCCAGACTTAAACATCTGCAGAAGTATCAGGTACAAACAACCCCTGCATAAGTAGCACTGTTCTGAAATATAACAGCTGTACTCACATGTAGAACTAAATTGTCTAGCCATTATACACAGTCCACGGGAGTCATGAAGCTAATATATCTCTGTGTGTCTCCATATAGCTGCTGAAATATATCGCAATAACACATCTAGGCCATCTCCCTCAAAAGTAAAGCAAACGGACAGCGCCCAAAAGGAGTACTCATTTATACACCACTCTTGCCATGGTATCGGCTAATGGAGTAGCTGCACAGCTGATGTGCATCCAATTAACTACTTTCAAACAGCAATTGGTGGACAGGAAACCACATGTTACCGATATGTAACTAGAAAAGGAGGTGTTATCACACATTCAAACCATCAGTATATACCAGCGGAACAATACAAAAAACATTGAAACACAAACCAAAAAGGATTGAATCAACAGTTAAAGACACCTTGGGTTACTAATAAGGTATGTAGAACAGTCAGTATGGCTGTGTATGGTAGTACTTTTCTGTAGTATTTAAAGTGCACGCAATCCATATAGTGGAAACAGTTATCTTGTAGTGATGTATTGTTGAGCATAGTAACGCTTGTAGCATTTGTGTGTACTGCTGTAGGTCACAAGGCAAACACCGCATACACCACAAGGGATGCTATATAAGGGCTTTGAACAGAAATACTCCTCACCAGCCGATGTCAGTGGCAGGGCTGGTTCAACAAGTGTGTGCTATAACAGGGGATAGTATATGTTGATATAGTGTAACTGTAGCCATATGTATGGGTGTATTACAGAGAATAACATGGGGAAGGTTGGGCCACTGTGCAAGTATGATTTGCATTGTGGGATATTGTGCCAATAACTGTGTAATGTACAGTATTGCAGGCAGATATGTATTACAAGCTACATAGCATTACTGTAATGTTAGGCAAACATTAGTTATATCAATTGGCATTTACAATACACAATAACAGGATAAATATATCTTTTACTGAGCCAACAGTTTATCAGCATGATAGCAAAGTAAAATGGAAGAGCTATTTAACTATTCATGCACATAAGACATGTAATATGTGCAAAGGTTGATACTAGGCTGTCTTACCAAGGGTATCTGTAAGCCTAGCTAGCGTGTGTTGGCTTTCGCCACCCCCATAGGTTCGTTCCCTGTGCCTCTGAATGGCAGAGCCAATAGTTCCCTGTGCCTCTGTCCGGCAGAGCCACTGCAGTGATCCCTGGGGTACATGTCTGTCTCCCATCCACATGTCAAGGTTTCTCTTGAAGAGTGCTCATGAGGGGCCCTGCCTGATGTACATTGGAATCATGTTCCAAAGCATAGGGAGTGTCCGGGTCAGGAAGCTATCCATTCAGCACGTCCTATTCATCATTGGTGTATATCCCTAAGGCATGTGGCTCTCAGGGGCTTCTGTTTAGGTGGAGCATATCCAGCAATACAGGGTTGGACATGGGCCTTGTATGTCAAGCAGAGATCACCTGTGAGTATGCGGTATGCAACTGAGTACAGCTGATGTTTTGCAGGTTGGGCTGCATAGGTCATCTGTTTGAGGTCAGTAATCCTCTTGGTGTGGTACTGGTGTGGTCTTCCAAGCTGTTGCACTTGTCTTGTAAGGTATATCCCAAATGGGGTGTTGTATCCTTTAATGGGTCTAATATGACATGTGTAGAGTCACAATGGCCCCTCTGATCTGGATGCGAACCCATTAGAGATTAGGGGGCCATGTAGAAGGATATTCTAACCACCTTGTCATTATGGGTATCAAAGGAGAGATTGCTATCTACTGGGGTTCCCAGATCCCGTATTACCTTTTCTGTATGTAGGGGACTAGCACCTATGCACCTATGTGGTAGTCCATGGGTAATTATTTATATCCAAAGGGGATGACTATAAACATTTAGGCATTCAGCTTGACGCCATGATATTAACACCAGGTATCTGTCTCAGTATGACCCTTCCAGAGGGTGTCTGCAACAGCTGGGGAAACAATTATGTCCCCTAGTTTGCAGTCGTCTGCAAACCTTTTCAGCCAAAGCCATTCTGTGCTTGTCTGTACATCAGAGAAGTATATACCGAACATGAGGGGTCATAGGACTGAGCCCTGGGGGATGCCAGTTATAACTGGTATACAGTCAGACCTAGGGTATGCAACTCCCACTGTGTGGGTTCTGTCCTTGAGCCACTTTGCAAGCCATCACATGATGTAGGGGTTAATGTTCAGGTGGATGGGTATGTTGATAATACCAGAAGGAGGAATGGTGTTGAAAGCCTATGAGAGATCTAGGTAGGCTGTGTGGACCTCCTTACCCTCATCTAATGCTTTGGTAACTGTCTCAAAGAAGTCCACCAGGTTTAGGAGGCATGGTCCGGCCTTAACAATGCCAAACAGGGAGGGGTCAAAGGTTTGGAGGTACCCAATGTCTCTGTGACAGTGATCCATGATGTGCACCATTGCCTTGCAGACCAGGCTAGTCAGGCCTATAGGGAAATAGATCCCGTGATCCATTGTGGCACCACCTTTGTGGATAGGGATAACTGTTGCTGTGCACCATTCAGGGGGCATTATGCCCAATGTGAGGCTATTATTGAACATGGTGCATAGGTGGGGAGACAGTACGATCTGAAGTTCATGTAAAACGCAGTCTGGGATATTGTCCGGTCCCATGGATGCTGTGATATTGCCTTCAGAGTGTGCAGCTTTGAGAGGGATCTGTCAGGATGTTGCCAATATCAATTGTTTCTGTAATGTTCGTGCCTTTGTGCTGTAACTCAGAGCAGATCTGGTTGTTGACATCGAGATATGTGGAATAACTATAGAATGCTTTGTGGTTGTTGTTGGTATTAGTTGCTTTATAGTTTTTGTAGCAAGCTTTGGAGAATCTTATAAGGGATCTCACCTTCTTACTGAGGCTGGCCAGGGATCTCCTCCATGCATGGTATTGTACTCTGGTTTGCAACAGTGTCTTCCTCTTGTAGTACAATATGTTTATGGCAGGGGACCACCAGATTGGTTTAGTTAATTGGGAGTATAGCATCCTGGTTCTGTTGGGATAGCACAAGCCATGCACTCCTGTAAGTGCTTATAGAGTGCATTTCTGTAGGATTCAGCAGTTGTAACAGTACTGTCCATCTGCATAGGTGTCATGACGTCCACCCCGTCTGTCTTAAGAAGCATGTAGTTGGCCTTGTAGACATATTATACTGTAGTTCCCTTAATGGGGGGTAGGTGCGGGATGTGGATATCAATGGTGTTCAGCATATGGTCTGATCAGACCAACGAGGAGTTGACTTCACGTGTGGAGCACCAGTCACTCATGGTGGTAATGACTAGGTCTAGGATATTGTTGCCCCTGGTGGGTGTGTGGATATGTTGAGTCAGGGCATTGGTGTTTATGAATTCCAGAAACCGTTGAGCTAATGTGTTGGTACACGAGTAGTTTTCTCAGTTAATGGTGGGGTAGATTCAGTGAGACTTATGTGATGAGTGTGGTGTTTTGCGAATGTGTACCTTCTCCAGATGACAGTCAGGGTCAGGCTTGGTTGGAGAGACCTTTACCTCTAGTTTGGCTAGATGAGTGAATCTCTCACAGGTTTTAGTGTTGGGTGGTAGGCGGAGAGGCTTGTCTGTGTACATGAGGCAATGTGTACATTGCCTCAAGATGTCCAGATTCATCAGATATAGGACTACATTCACCTAGATAAGTGAGGAAAGTGAGTACAAGAGCTACATTACTCTATGCAAGTGAGAAAAGTATGTACAAAGCCTGTTCACCCTTACCTGTAGGTAATGAGGAAGATTGAGTGCTATAGTAATTATTAGTTTACGTAGTGTTTACAAGTCCTGAACAAGTGCTTAGCATGAATAAGCAATCCAGATAGGATCTTGGATAATATAAACACATTGCCCCCTCCCCCCAACAGATACACAAACATATATTCATGTACACCACAGGGCTCCTGTACCCACAATTATGCAGGTACAAGCTGCACTCAGTCTTCATGGGACCTGCCCACATCACAGGTTGTATCATACACATATGGAAAAACAAGATGCTCTCCACGTACACATCATGTAAACCATATCTCCATGTCAGGTTGTGTACACACTGAATGGTGCACACCAAAAGGTATCACAACCCACAAAGGGGGAGACACTACTGATAATGGGAAGTACTTTACTACTACCCTGCTGAGTCTGGTCTGGAAGGCCATGAACCTTGATCACTTAAGTGATGTCAGCAGTACAGATGTAGATAACAGTATGGTTGATGTCACACTGCATATCATAACCTTGCCAGGTCATAGGACATCATCACCCATACTGTGTACCACCTACACTCGGTATACTAGATGTACATTCCTATGTCACAGGAGTGTTTTGCAACAGGACTGCTGCAGAACCAACACAACAGAAGGTGTCTGAATAATATGTGATCATCACACCAGTGGCAGCTACAGTATGTCAGGGTTAATGAATTTTATTCCCCCTCATTGTAGTCCATACCTCACAGACAAACAGAAGGCATCTGCCTATTGAAGTATGCAAATGGTTATGACCTAGGAGCAATAGCTGACTCGCATTGTCACCCCTATATTAATAACCCTGTACCCATGAACTACCACCTAGGCAGCAGTCAACATAATGGACACTTGTGTGTGAGGGATGCAGCTGGGCAGTTGTCTTTCCTGTGATAGCTACGTCACCACACCTGTCAGGTAGTCATATGTGGCAACCCTTATAATGATAGGGTGCCATTTATGAATATAGAGATCATTGTCTAGCCATAGAGAACACTCAAGTGACCCATATCAGATCACATATTTCCTTTAAGGGGTATTGGCCATGTCCAGATGGCCTACACCAGCCTTCCCATTCCCCATCTCCATTATGTAGCATGATGCATACCCTGAATAAATCCATGTCCAACCCAGTGATGTTGGACATGCTACATGTACTCATCCTGATCTCGAACACATACTTCATGGACATCCACCTACCATATGCTGGACAGATCCTTGTCCCATACACTTGACATAGTCCTGCCATACTATGCATTCCTGTCTGTCAAAGCTGCAAATCACTCCCCGCTCAGACATGGTGTGATGACCGCATGGTAATGCATGGTATATGTATCATTAACCCTGTGGATCAGTAATGTGGTACTGCTCCACCTGGCCCCACAAACCCACCTGTCGGCTACTGCCAGGTAACCTTTCATCCTAGATTCATACATGGCCCATAGCATATAGCCCACTAGTTGACTTTGACTGTACATGCTATAGTTGATATCCATCCCTGCAAATACCATCTGGCTAGCCAGTGTCCCATGTGTATCACATGTGCAACACAGGTGATACATGGCAGGATGTTGAATCGCTGTACAGTGCCGTGTAGATGTATATGGCAGAACACATGCATGTAAAACCTTATGTGAGCATGTCTGCAGGGTCACAGGTCATGTCTGTTAAGGCAGTGTAAGTCCTTATATGTTACATATACACTGCAGCAAGGTCAACTGCATTAATATGGACACATCCAGCCATGTGCTGATAGGTAAGAACACAAGTACAGGCAAACAGACATGCCCACATCAAGACAGCAACCACATGGAGTATGAGCAATGTAATCAGGTGACACACACACACACACACACACACACACACATATATGGTGATAATATCCACTCAACATTGAGTGTCACGTGTGTGACACAAACACGTAAGTGTCGTGTAGGTTTGCAAATGCAACTATTTAAACTGAATTAATGTGATACACATGTATGTTCAGCTGTAGCTCTGTATGTCTCTATGTGTTACTGTGATCTGTCTCCATCATTATGTCTTCCAGGTATGCTGCATGCAAGGCTTCCCCCTTTTACACACTTGGAGGATGAGGCCCTCATCCCATACCTACTCGACAATCACAATATCCTGTTCAGCCATGTGCTACAGAATGCACAGCAGCGGGAAACCCTGTGGATGGAACTTCGCAGGAGGGTTAATGATGTGGGTGGCCATAACCGCACATACCAGCAGGTGCACAGACACTGTATGCCGTCTGCCGTATCACATGCATGTTGCATGCCTTCTGTCATATCACATGTGTGTGTGTGTGTGTGTGTGTGTGTGTCTATTGTATAGATTGTAATGTACAGTTCTTGTCTGCCCTCACAGGTGATGTAGGTGCATTACCCTCCTGTGGTACATCTGATGTTAGTGTCTCCACAGACTCAGCAGTGATGATGAACGTATGATTGGGACACAGGCAGAGTTGTCAGGGGCTGGAACTGTGCCATTGGTTGCCATTCCATCTATATCCACCTCATCCCCACACACAGATCCCATACCTGCACATACCCCATCACCAGTGACCATAGAGGAAGGACAGTTGGCACATGGTAGCTTGGAACAGGAAAGAGTGGGGGCTATGGAAGGTGTGCCTGCACACCATGGTGTCAACCAAACTACTGGTTGTGCCCCACACAGGCACGTGGCCAGTGCTGCTCATAGGAGGACCTCTGGCCAACATGCTCCTGCACGACAGAGCGCAGCAGCTGGTGTCACCAGACACATGTTTCAGGCTGTAATGGAGGCACAGGCACATGCTGAATGACGCAACAGAGAAGATCAGAGGCTACAGAGGGCTGCTGTCCGTTCTTTAAACAACAGCATCCAGGCAATGGTAAATGCTCAACAGCAGATTGCTGATTCTTTGAATAGATGGTTAGGTGACATGGTTGTCGTCCTTGACCTTGGCATGACAATCTATGAGCGTGATCTGTCTGTGTTGGAACATCTGGTAGGAGTGAGGCGTTGGGCACATGGACATAGGCCTGCTACATCACCTGTGTCAGGTCTATATGTACGAGCTACCTCACATGCCCGCTCCCATAGTGGTGGTAGCAGCAACAGTGCATCTGGTGCTGTGCTGTCCACACCATGACACAGCAGGCCACATGCACATGGCCCGGGATGGTCTCAACAGGGACATGGTTCCAGTGGACAAGTGACATCAGACAGTACCCAATCTGCACCTCGGTCTTGTAGTGCCCGTGCAACCCCTGGCAGGCACAGGTCACATGTCCATGGCCGGACACCGTGAACTTAAAACCTCACCTGTACAGTCTGCAGCTGTCAATAATACCCCTGTGTAGGCCAGACACATGGGAGAACTGTGTGCATACATACACGCATACACCGGAAACATGTAGGGCAACACACACATGCATAACATCCACACACGCCCAATTAGATCAAAGGCCCAAACCCACACACATGATGTCATCCAATGGTGCAGCCTAGGTTTCTGGCAAACATTAACACCCTGTCCATATGATGATGCCTGTGCCGCATCCCTGACATCCACATCATCGGTGCAGGGACATGCTCATATGGCCTGATGCACAGGGTGAAAAGACTAGGATGATACGTGTAGTTTATAAATGTTGAGGACTGTTGACAGGCAGCAGATATACCATGTAGTACAGGTGTACAATACTGTTAACAGTATGTGTCTTGTGTAAAAACAGTGCAGCCTAGGCCTCCTGTAAACATTAACACCCTGTGCATATGATGATGCCTGTGTCACATCCCTGACATCCACACCATCAGTGCAGGGACATGCTCATATGGTCTGATGCTCAGGGTGAACAGACTAGGATGATATGTGTAGTTTACAAATGTTGAGGACTGTTGACAGCAGATATACCATGTAGTACAGGTGTACAATACTGTTAACAGTATGTGTCTTGTGTAACAACAGTAAATGCATGTTGGTCATGATGTTCTGCGGTCCTTCTTCAGGTCTAATTGCACGTGCCGGTGGATGTCATTATTTGCAGTTAAGTGTCCCATATGTCAATGGGGACTACTCACAATTATGTATGAATATACCAGCATGCACCATGTAGCTGCCACATACCAGTAAGAATGTCCCACGTTACAAACACGTTTACTGTTCCAAGAGCATGATAGCTGTATACTAAGCAACTGTGGCCACAGACATGACATCCATAAAGGGTGACATCACAGGTACAGTTACATGGAGTGGTGAGGTAAGAGAGTGGTCTAGCTGATTAAAAGGGTAGAGGCCAGTGGGAAGTGTGATGCCTCAATGGGAATCAGTAATACACGTTCCCATAACAGGATGCCAACACACAACTGTACTCACACACTCAGGTATTGACACACGTATTCAGTGACACTGTAACACACACACTCACGGCTTCACCGATACAGTAACACACACTTGCACACAGTTGCTACTGGTGGGATGAGGACCCTTGCCTATGTGCAAATCATAATTACAGTACTGTGCACCTACATGATGCACCACAGAGAATACACCTGCACAGGTAGTCAGTACATCCTAAGATCGGGGACATCAACACGGATAGTAGAATGCATCACCTGGATGGTGGGAGGGGTCTTATCAGTTCAGTATGGTAACATACATCCTCACCCCAGGGACCAGTCAGCCCTACATACACACACTGTGGCATTCAGTAATTAATACACCTATGTCATGCACATACAGATTCCTCACATGTGTCAGATACACACCCCTGCCTATGTCCTGCTTTCTACATTGCAGTCTGTACAGATGTGTACACCAGTGTACAGGAGAGTGCGTAACAAATGAGATGTATTCCCCACAATAAGTGACATATATGGACACACACGCAACTAGCCTAGCTCATGTTATGTATGTCAGACCTACAGCAGTATTGCATGTGTTACAAACTGTACTGACGCTTCCTGTGCCAACAGTGCTGATATATGCACTAGGGACGTCATATCTATTAACAGGTGTCAAGTGATTTACCTTTGCTGTCACCCTGACCACTGTCTAAGTTCTGTGTTATGTCCTTCAATTAACAAAACCATTGCTTACCGGTTACACAGGGTATTGTAGGATTACTTGTGACACACCTGTGAGCTGTCCACAGTAAACATCCATCTACAAAGATGCCCCACCACTTAGTTATTTCAATACATTTGTCCATACCTGTGGTACATCTTTCTGTACATTCAGCATATCACCATATACAGTTGGCAATGCTGAGGCTGCATTGCAGCTGCATGATGTACTAGGATACATGCCACCTCCCTACATCAGCAACTGCACACGCATGTTATCTGAATGCACAACACTATGTGTACAGGTGTGTAGGTCCTACGATCCTGACATTTGGTCATGTTTGTAGGCATTGCAATTGGTGGATATGTACAATGACATACATGACACATGGACTGTTGTATGATATGATGGGTGACCAGTACAGAGTGGATGTTACCTCTGTCAACACTGATATCACACCTTATGTACTGTTAGCATTAGGCAGCCATGGACCTACATTCCATGTGCATGTGTGTAATGGCTGTAGCCACCTGTTTGCACAAAGGACTACAACAGCTATGCTATTTACATGTATGTTGTGTGTGTGGCATGTACATACCCAGGGCAGGTACATATATGTCATATCCATACACGAGGGTGTGTACTGGTGTACAGCAACAGACATCTGCTAATGGTGGAAAGTACCGAGAGCCCCTGGTATGTGTACAGCTGACCTGGTCACAGACAGTGGTATCATTGCATTGCATAACACATGATGCAACTGTGGCAGTACATGTGTACTCTCTACAGTTGATGTAGAGCTTAGTACAGTACACAGGTCAAGGGTCACATGGTGGTGTACTCTTCTATGTCATACAACATTTATGGTTGCATGTTGGTGGTCCGAGGGCATGGTGGTGTCTGCAGTTTACATCCTAGAATGCAGCATGTGACACTGTGCCCCGCACATGGCTAATCTGTGATGCCTTTCATGGAGGGACTGGTCAGTAAATGTGAGTGTTCTTTATTTATGTGGGTACACCACCTGGAGCGGTCCGTACCTGTGTTATGGCCCACATGTCTGGTTCTGAGGTATATGATGGTAGTGCTAGGTTCTGAGGTATATGGTGGTAGTGCTATCGTGCACTACAGAGACATCAGCCAGATGTTCCTCACTGCACAGATGTCAGTACTCCCCATTGTTGGATCTACAGTGACCAGCTGTGAATATGGACGCTACACATCTAGCACTGGTTAGCATAAGAAAACAATGAAGTTGTCCTGTAGGTGCATGGGAGTTAACCTGTGTTTAGGACATTTGCCTTGGAATGGCACTGTGTGGGCGGATGTGACCTGGGTAATATCCACACTCCCTTGTATCATGGATGCATGTGATGTGTGACAAAGGCCTGCCTACTGTCAGCCATGTCATCCCAGAATGACAGCTGATATTGTGTAAAAGGCTGGTGTCAAATATATGCAGAGCAGCGTTCCCGCTAACAATGTCAACTACTAAAACCAGAGCCCATTACAATGTGTTATTTACGTATACCTGTAATAACATGGCCACTGTGGCCCTCCGTGTTTAGCATCAGAGTGCATCCCAATCAGCCCTGTGCTACTAGGAGTATGAGCATGCCCAGTATATCCTTGTGTAGGTGGACACATAGTAGTGCATTCCGACCAGCCCTGTGCTACTAAGTGTGTGAGCATGCCCCCTGTGCTACTAAGTGTATGAGCATGCTCAGTATATCCTTGTGTAGATGGACACATAGTGCATTCCGAACAGCCCTGTGCTACTAAGTGTGTGAGCATGCCCAGTGACACCTTGTGTCAGTTATGTGCCTCTGTGTATAGGCATGGCAATTGTAACCCTGTATAGTGGTAGTAGTCATCCATTTCACAGATGGGCATACTCCAGGTCAGGATGGATTCCTACTTTAAACATACAGGTTCACAGGTATGTACATCTTAACTGCCAGCATCCCTGTTGATGTCCGCATTCCCAGATGGTCATAATGACAGCCTTGACATGTGTAGTCTGTGTGGTGCGATTCGTAAGTATGTAGTATTGTAATAGTAATCTGTAAATAGGCAGGTGTTCAGTACCCGCCACTGGCGCATGTGTGTGTGTGTGTGTGTGTGTGTGTGTGTGTGTGTGTGTGTGTGTGTGTGTGTGTGTGTGTGTATGTCTGTCCCCATTTGCCGTTGGATTCTAAATTGCTTTTAGACTGCCCACACTCCATACATTTCTTATACCCACCGTTAGCAAGGCCGATTATGTCACCCATCTACAAATACACCTCTGGGAGGACTGTGTCCCAGTAAGCTTGGTAGCGCATTCTGGAACTGCGTAAATGCTGTAGTGTAATAAAGTAGTTAAGTCAGTGTTCTAGTCCCACACTTGCTGTGTGTGTGTGTGTGTGTGTGTGTGTGTGTGTGTGTGTGTGTGTGTGTGTGTGTGTGTGTGTGTGTGTGTGTGTCACTGTTTGCCTGAGGGCTGAGTAATGCTTTTATACTGCTCACACTCCATATATTTCTTATACCCACCGTTAGCAAGGCCGATGATGTCACCCATCTACAAATACACCTCTGGGAGTGCTGTGTCCCAGTAATCTTGGTAGTGCATTCTGTAACTGCATAATGCTGTAGTGTAATAAAGTAGTTAGGTCAGTGTTCTAGTCCCACACTTGCCTTGTGTGTGTGTGTGTGTGTGTGTGTGTGTGTGTGTGTGTGTGTGTGTGTGTGTGTGTGTGTGTGTGTGTGTGTGTGTGTGTCCCCGTTTGCCTGAGGACTGAGTAATGCTTTTATACTGCTCACACTCCATACATTTCTTACACCCACCGTTAGCAAGGCTGATAATTTAACCCATCTACAAATACACCTCTGGGAGTGCTGTATCCCAGTAATCTCGGTAGTGCATTCTGTAACTGCGTAATGCTGTAGTGTAAAAAGTAGTTAGGTCAGTGTTCTAGTCCCACACTTGCTGTGTGTGTGTGTGTGTGTGTGTGTGTGTGTGTGTGTGTGTGTGTGTGTGTGTGTGTGTGTCTGTGTTAGACAAGTACAGAGCTTTGTAGTATTCGCCGTAGCGCATGCCCTAAATTCATGTTGCTGCAGTGTGATACGGTAGGGGTTTGTATACAGGATAAGGCAAGTGTGTGTCTGTCAGAGCCTGTATAGAGCTGGCCATGATTGTCTTACCACTGGACATGTTTGGGAGTGGGTTTTGTAGTTTTCCTATATAGTATCCATCTTATGACACATTGGCCACCTCACGAGGAGTACAGCTGTCAGTCAGCCACAGCACTCTGTTGGCAAGCCATACCCATACATCTTGAAAAAGGGCTGGTGAACTAAGTATGCAGCCCTACTAGTACCTGGTATATGTCCTGCACCCATGTGCCATGCACATACAACCTTCCCTAGGATATCCCACTATGTTGCTAGTAACATGCACATTGAGGACAGATAGTAGGCATGGTGTGACTGCAGTGGCCTGCAGAGGACATGGCATCCTGTACAGTGGTACAATAGGCACATATATGCAGACACTGTGCACTCACTATGTTCCACACTGAATGGCTGCAACATATGTGGTGCCATCATATGTGATCCACTAAGGCCAGACAATGCTGTACACATGTGCCCTGTATGGACCCATGCCACTGACACTATGGAATACCTGTCCATTCTATCCATGCAGGTGCAGGGCCAACCTGCTCACTATAAGCAGGTTTCGCCACACCAGGCCAGTATTGGCATATCGGGTTATAACAGGCTGTGTACACTACGTGTCTGCCAAACCAGGTTCACCTATACATGTCACTGTACAGTATTGTGGGACATGCACATCCCAGGCAATGTCCATGTGAAGGACTATCAAACACAGACATGGCATGCATTGCAAAGCTATGGCCGTACACGTTAGTAACCAGGATGTCAGGCCAGATAATACAGTACCCATCTGTGTGGGACATTGCAGACACTACACCCTTGCACTGCACACCATTGTCGGGTGAAGCAATGGCAAGGATTACCCCTCACCCAGCCTTGTACAGCCATCTTGCACAGCCAAACACTACACACCCATGGAGCAATGCATACCTGCATGGCAGTACTGGCACCCTGTGTCTGCATGTGGGTTGTGATGCTCCCAACCACAGTCACTCCCAGTATAAACCTCATTGGCATACCAACAGTTGTCAAGCACTTTCACATGCCCTAGCCCATAGAACCTCCAGATATCCCCTGTGGTGCATGTGGTCCTGTGTATTACTGTGATGTGGCAAACTAAGTAGTTACATTGTGTATTTGACACCCTGGCAAAGGTGTCAATGCGTGTCCATTAGAGTGTGTTTGTGATGACAATGGCATCCGTTCACATGGAATGACGTGTGCCACACCTAATGTATGTCTACTATGTCTGTTGCAGATGGCACTCACTCACCTACACACATTCTTACAGCACTGCAATATGTCGCCTCTGTGGCACATGTAATAACGTCATGCACATGTAATAGTAATTACTAGTCAGGGGTTTGCCCCTGTACTATTCAGTGTGTGGCAGATAATGCTTATGGTTAAGTCTCCAAGCCCTTCCCTGGTGTACATTGCCTGTCCCGCACACACACTCTCTAGTGGATATGAAGGTGTACACCTGCACAGCAGCAGCATGTGTATTGTAACAGATGGAAATGGTCAGGTGATGGCCTCTGCACCTATTGCAGTCCTCCTCTAGCTGATTGCATGTGGTACAGCTGTGATGGTGTTCCCATAGCCATCTGCATGATAAACACAGTACACTATCTAGGGAAACATGTTATTATCTGGCCATGACAAGATGCTGTGAGTGTACCTGAATGTGGTGTTCTGACACAGCATCGCAGATGATATCTGGATGTACCTCAATCATTTTTCACAGTGGGAAATAGCCTAATGACAAGAGGGTAATGTGCCACACAACTACAGCATGTAAGTGTAGCTATGCTGCATTGAGACTGCTGCCTATTTAACATGTGTGTGGTAATGGCTATTCTGCATGCTAAAATACAGACATGACAGTACTCTGTTCATGAGGGAACCCCATCTGTAGGGCCATCTGTGAACAGGTCAGTGTGTGCAACCATTTGTTTCCTGTGTTACACACTGAACACACGTCGGTGCACAGCAGAAGCATGGAGTGGGGATTGCATACAGTACATGATAATAGGGATGTGTTACTGTCATCACATTCCTGACTGGACATGTGTCACGTGAGACAGTGGTATGACTGACACTGTGTGGGATTCCCAGTGACAAGCCAATGATGGGCAACTGTTCATAGCTGCGGTCACACATCTGTTATACATTGTACAGTTGCCATGCGGTATATATGCATGTGTTGTGCTCCCTCTGCAAATGTATACCATCTGTTGTGTTGGGTTGCTGGTGATATCTATGCATACTGTTGTAGGTAATCCTGTATGCTGTTGTCTATCACTAAGCCATATGCGGGTTTAAAACACAACACTATAGGCTGAATGGGTTGATAGGTCCCAACTGATCCTCCTGTCCCACTTCAGCTGACCATGGCACCAGGCACTAGCACATCTGGGGCCCAGCCATTAACATCAACCTCTGTTGGCTCTGCACCACCTTCTGGTGGCACCACCACTGAGGATGGAGCATGTCCTCCTTGGGAGCAGGACCAGACAGGTACATATCTCCTGTCGTGCGGTCCCAGATATGTTCGGTAGGTGGCTCCCTAAGGGGTTACGAAACCAGATATGCCAGTTCAAGGGCAGAGTGTCACATTTACAGGGTGATGCTGCCCCTCCTGGACAACCCCCAGCACTGCCTCCTTTGCAACTGTGTAGGTGCAGTGGCAGTTGCCCATGGCTGGAGACCTCCGTCCCACTGTTCCCATGGGCTTTTGAATGCCAAAGACCCATCCCCATCCAGGGTGTATCCCCCCACATGTGTCATATACCAACCCTGTATGCTGTCATTTCTGTGCTACTACCTATCCTCCATGGCCATACCTAAACTCCTTCCAAAACACCTGACCCTCACCTATGGACACATAAGGCCATTCAGCTCCTAGGACACCATCTGCCCTATACATAGCTGTCCATTACACACACATGCCCACTAGACACATGAAACCCTTGTAATATGCATCATAACATACTACTGTTATCCTCACCACTGTCCCTCAGGCACACGATCATGGTATGCACATCACTCCTACATGGTCCAGGTACATGTGAGGAGGACGACCCCATTGTACACAAACATTACCGGTCCCTCTATGGTTACCCCATTTACCTTTATCATGATGATGATGTTGCACACAGCACATTGCAGGAGTACTGTTCACACATAATGATTGGACAGGTACTGTTGTGTTACAGCCTCTTATGCTCGATTAGCCTCTACATTGCTTAACCAATGCAATACTAGCATACCAGTAGCCAAACACGCTTACACCTGCTCGATCCCGCACTTGCTAATGCACTGGCATTGCTGCTTGCATCTATCACTCACATCCCTGGGTGTGAGTGAGGACCACAATATTACCTTGTGATGCCTATTACATCATACTACATGACTCCAGTATCGGGATTGGCCACCCATTAGGTGATAGCATCGCGTTCGACAGTACAGAATCAGCGGCCTGTCCAGTGACACAATCATATTTGTGTGTACCTCATAAAATGTGCTCCCACCTTGTGATGCCTATTACATCAGAATACATGAATACAGTATCGGAAATGGCTGCCTATTAGGTGAAGGCATGGTGTTCGACTGTACGCAATCAGCGGCCTGTCTGGAGAATCATTCATATTCATGTGTTCCTCTTAGGCATACCTTGTGATGCCTATCACATCGAACTACATGACTACAGTCATAGCCAGCCTTAGGCATAGGCCAACTAAGTGGCCGCCTAGGGTGCTGCTTTAGTGGGGGCACTTTACCAGTATTTATATGTTGTAGGTAGACCAGAATGGGGGCACTGGCTGGTGTGGTGGGGGGGGGTGCCATTGTGCCCTCTGCCTAGGGCACCAGTTGACCTAAGGCCACTCCTGAGTACAGTATCAGGAATGGTTGCCCATTAGGCGACCACATGGTGTTCAACTGTATGGAATCAGCGGCCTGTCCGGTGAATCATTCATAATTGTGTATTCCTCTTATAGTCTGCTCCCACCTTGTAATGCTTATCACATTGGACTACATGACTACAGTGTCGGGAATGGCTGCCCATTAGGCGATTGCATGGCATTCGACTGTACAGAATCAGTGGCCTGTCCAGTGAATTAATCATATTTGTGTGTTCCGCATACACTCTGCTCCCATCTGGCTGATACATGGGAACCGAGACCCTGCATTACAAATGAGTAGTTGGGTTGTGGTAGCCACATCCGTCGGACGAGTCATGCTACCGCATACCTATTATAGGTTTGCCACCTTCTCAATTGGCCAAGGTAGGACTTTAGGGTTACCACCTGTCCCACTTTGCAAGGGACAGTGCGAAAATACATAGCACATGTCCAGATTACAGGACATTATTATATTCTACGTTTCATTAATAATTGCATACAGCAGTTATTTCATATATGACCCTTCTATATGTTATGTGAAGTAACATAAGCAATTAAAATGCAACTAGATTAAGCTTTTATTTGCGCAAATAAGTTTAATCTTGTACTATGCATGGCTGTAGGTCTGTCTAGTCCTGGAATGTCTGACATTTCTACAGAACATGTCCCACTCTAGCCATTTGGAAAGGTGGCAACCCTATAGGACCTGTATGTAGAGATGTCAGACTTTGCAGGGCAACACACCCACAGCCAGTAGAAAGGGGTGTACTTCACTGTTTTGCCTAAATAAAAGGTTACTCTTGTGGCATTATAGTTGCTTGTACTGTTACCTATAACATTTATGTGTTTCAGAGGAACATAAATGTTTTATGCTACTACTACAGACAATATAGGCAGTCTTTGCCCTAAATCACAGGACATTTGCCTTAATTACAATTATTATGCAGGACACAACTGCCCACAGGGGAGTGTCCCTCACAAAGGTGGACAGGTGGTAACCCCAAACCTATTATTCTATCAACTTTCTAAGGTAGTCGGCGGAACATGCACTTTCCCTCACTATCAGACCTCTCATACGAATGGGGAAGAATAAACACTGAATCTGGGACACTGCAAATACCTCAGGGATACACTTAGAAGGCTGGTGCTATTAACCTGACACATTGATGGAAACAGAGCACATATGTATTCATACACATTGTCTGAGGTGCATGCAGTTTATGACTCTTACATGTTGTCATTATTCATTATGTGTATTCTGCCACCTTTCCTCCTAATAGCACTAGTTCTAGGATGGTTTAGTTGGAACTGTGTTAAGATTCTGAATTGTAATCATGGACGTCCCTGGTAATCGGGGACAGTTCAATGATATGGTCCCTATGTACTCCCCCAATGGTATGTGGACTGTCCAGTAGATATGATCTTACAGTTTGGGAGATATGGGCATCTGCTATACCTACATCGGAATATTACTTACACCCATGGGGCAGTCCTAATATGTGTCTGCCAGCCAACACCTGCACGCCTAGCCCCATAATCGCATATCCATAGTTCCCCCACCTGCCACTACTCTGCAGCACTCATCCTTACTGTGGGCACAGGTGGATGCAGGTGGGATATGAACACACCCCTACACACTGCCCACTCTCCCCGTGTTGGGACACATGTCATACGTTGTGTCAACCCATGTGTTATCAGGCTTGCACAACCTACTGTTCCGTGTACAGCTACATCCTGGTCATAATTGTGTTCCCCCATTGGTTGAAGGTACCAAATTTTTGGTGTCCCGCAAGGGAAATCGCTGTCCATGTTTAAAGTGTAGACCTTGTAGATCTCTCCCACTAGTAGTTTCCTGCCTGTGGTCTGGGAAGAGTGTTATATTTACCTTTATTGTGTGTCTGTATGTCTCACCGGCCTAGCTGGGGGGGGGGGGGTGGTAAGTAGACGTTTGTTTAGTGGACCTCCCACCAAGATATGCCCGGTCTAAACATGTTACCCATAACTGCTGTAACATAACCTAGGTATATACATGTGTATATTTACTGTAACATAGATATATATATATATATATATATATATATATATATATATATATATATATATATATCTATTTACAGTAATATATACAGACATATCCGCATATGTATTCATACGTGTATATTCATATCTTTCTGTTTTTATATATATATATATATATATATATATATATATATAATTATTTATATGTACATCAGTGTGTCAATACATTCCCCGCTCATACGCACTTACACATGTGTAATGGTGTTTATAAGCTTCACCAGCATACTAGTACCTTATTCATTATAACACCGACACACTCCACTTATCTTGTAATCAGTATGTAGCACGTAATACAGTGGACAAATGTGGCTATATGTTCATGACGATGGTAATTGGAATGTGATAGTGTGATTCGACCCGTCCCTTTTCTGCACAGCCTATTATTCCATGTACTATCGATGTTCGTATGGGCACATTTCTATTATTTATGTCAACAAATGGAATGCATGTGTTACAGAATTTGTACTTCAACATATATTGTTGTCTGCATATGACTATGCATATATACCTATTACGACCTAGCTGACCTCCATGGGGCGGTCCATTAGAACCGGCCCATCCAACCCTGGCATGCCTGGATCCATAATTGCATACCTATAGTTCCTCCACCCCACCCGTGTTAAATTTACATGTGTAACATCCATTATCCACTTGTTATCACAGCCATGACTCACCTTTACACATTTCCCTCTCCAGAGCTTTTGGGGCTCTACACACATTCTGTCCCGCCTCATGTATTCACAGGGTCTCCCACCATGTATATTTGCACATACGTGCCTTTCCTGGGGTTATGGAATACGGCCATTTGTGCTTTCCAATTTTTGGAGATCCCAGCATGGGACTACATTCCGTCTGTGTGTAAAGTAGACCTAGCATTTCAACAATGTTATTCCCACTGGTAAAACCCTGCCTGTGGTGTGAGTAGAGGTGCTCTGCTCACTCTCGGGCAGCTTTTTATGACATACGCTGAAAGCACTTTATAATACCAACATTGCTCTTGATTCCCTTCACATCCCTTGTGTATGCTTTACTGTTACAACGTCCATTCTTTATATATATATATATATATATATATATATATATATATATATATATATATATATATATATTTTATATATATATATATATATATATATATATATATATATATATATGTATAAATATATGTGTATATATACATATATAGATATATATGTGTGTGTACATATATATATGTATATATATATATATATATATATATATATATATATATATATATATATACATATAAATTACATCTGTACATACAAACATACATTTCCTATGCTGGGAGCTGCTTACACCCGCACAGGCGCACTCGCCTATGCTTACTGTGCGTTACATATGTTTACTGTCGCTTATTTGTGCTGATTTGTGCCTTATACATTATGCCAATACCACTTTGATTGAAAGGATCTGGTTAATAGTCCCATGTGATACACACATTCACCTTTACATGCTTAAATGTTGGCTTTACAGCAGAGCAACATTCATTCCACAAGGAAAATGATATCTGCTATTGTCGACCTTGAACCATGAATGCCTTTTTGTTAGGCAGATGCTCTAAACACTACACTATTGGTGTTCTGCCTCATTTATATGTATACCCATGGTGCACAGTTACTCAAACACATGCCTCATCACTTCACTTACACAGCAGGCATCTATTTACCTGTTGGGAAAAACGCACTACTACACATGCGCCATTCCCTATTCCCTACTGCTCTGGACTCGTGCCGCATGTTGACTCACTCCGAGGATATTCAGACCTCCAAAGCCTATAGTCCTGGCACATACATGTGTTCGATTGTCAGGGGGTTCATATGGTTATCTGGGTTTATGCTTGTCCTACTGGGGTCGGGACTGCCCTGTACCTAGTTGAAAGTCAGACTTAGCAAGGGGAAATCGTTCGTTCCACTTTTAGCGTCCTACTTGTGGTTGGGGATGCAGAGGTGTGCTCACGTATGGCCATCCTGATAGATAACAGCACTAACTATTACGGGGGTTTCCTATATTGTGATCATGTTCATTCTTCATATCTACATATATTTATATATGTGTGTGTGTGTGTGTGTGTGTGTGTGTGTGTGTGTATATATGCATGCATCGGTCTGTACATACACATGCATATACACCTACATGCTCATTTACATTTCCCATACCGTTGAATCACCGCCACTTACCGTCTCACATCTCAGGTTGCCACCTTTTCATATGGTCAAAGCAGGGCATTTTCAGGACACACATCAGATTTTACAGGCCAACGCATACCCACGATCAGTACAAAGGTTAGAAATTTACTTATTTATAAATCAAGTTCACACAGGTCCTTTAATAATCAAGCAGTGATAGCATTAAAGGAACTTAAAACAGATTTTATATGATATGACCCATTTAAATACACAAATAATCAAATAAATTCAAATAACTTTACATTTTATTCAAGTTGTCATAAAATGTGGTCTAGGATTGATTTTTTCCTAATTTCAGATGTACTAATTACTTTAGATCCCTGTGTATCTATACAAGCTCAACACTTATCGGATCATTCTAGAATCACATTAATTTTTAATAAGGACACTAGAAATAGTATGCGTCATAGAGGTTATAATTGGTCTCTAAATCCGTATTTATTAAATAAAGAAGATATAACTAAAGAAGTTCAAGAGACCTTTAATCATCTACTAGTTAATCTCACTAAACACCGGCATCCATCTGATATAGAATGGGCAACGACTAAAGCACAAATAAGAGGATTCTTTCTTCAAAAGGCTACTTATTATAAGAAAATACAAACTAGAGACATACAAGAATTGGAAACTAAAATTAAGTTACTAGATCAAGGTTTAATTGGGAACTATAGTAAACAAACTGAAACGGAGTTATTAAAATGTCAAAAAGATCTTTTTTTACTACAAAATAGTAAATTGTCATTTTATGAACAGAAAATACTGGTAAAATATGCTAATCATATTCAGACCCCATCAAAAGCACTAGCTCGTATCATTAATCAATCGAAAATACCTTCTCAAATTTCTGAAATACAGTTTAATAATAAAAGATATACCAATACTGAAGACATTATGAATACCTTTGAATTAATATTCTCTCAAATCTATGGCGAGCACCAGGAATTACTTATAAATAAGAGTAATAACGATTTTCTGCAGAAGATTATCTTTCCAAAAATTGGTGATGAGTCTCATGAGAGTTTAGTCAAACCAATTTCCTCTGAGGAGATAACAGATACAATTAATAATTTAAAGCCACATAAAGCTCCGGGACCGGATGGTTTGACTACTGAATTTTACAAAACTTTTTTTGATATATTGGGTAAAATACTTCCACATGTATTTAACTATATAATTAATAATAAAATTAATGATCCGCATTTTAATGCTTCGAAAACAATTCTTATACCTAAAGAGAATGCAGATCTTCAAAATCCAGATAACTATAGACCCATTTCACTTTTAAATATAGACATGAAAATTATGACATCTATTTTAGCTAATAGATTGAAGAAGGTAATAAACCTAATAATATCTGATGAACAAGCTGGTTTTATAAATGGCAGGCAAACTACTGATAATACGTTATCACTTCATACACTAATTTCTTATGCCACTCATAGAAATCTTAATGTTTACGCACTCATAATTGATGCTCAAAAAGCTTTCGATAGAGTTAATTTAAAATTTTTGTTTGATATTTTTTCATATTTCAATATACCCCAAGACTTTATTTTAACATTAAAAAAGTTATATAATAATCCCTATACAACGTTATACATTAATAAAAATTTCTCAAAAAGAATACAAATTAAGAAGGGTACCCTTCAAGGATGTCCGCTATCTCCTATATTATTCAATTTATACTTAGAACCCCTATTTCTACATATTAAGCAAAATATTTATCATAATGCTCCAATAATATATGATACGAAAATATCCATGGCTGCTTTTGCTGATGATCTTAATATTTACTGTACGACGCCTGTTTCAGATACCAAGAAAATATTAAAAGCAGTGGAAGATTTTGCGGAAATATCTAATTACAAAATAAATTAAAAAAAAAACAATTTATTTCCTTTAAAGACGCCTACACCTTTTTCGCTTTTACCATTGGTAGGTCAGTTAAAATCCGAAGGGAAAAAAAAATATTTGGGTATTGTTTTCTCAACAGATAATAGAGACTTTTATGTAAACAATGTTAAGCTAATTTGGGATCATATATTGTCTGATTTAAAAAGATGGAATAATCTGAAATTACCAATAATGGCAAAGGCTTCAATTATTAAAATGAATGTACTCCCCAGAATATTATATATTTTTCGAGCTACTCAAGTCTCAATTTCTAGGAAATTCTTTAAACAACTTCATACGGAATTAGGTAGATTTGTATGGGAACCTAGAAAAACTAGAATATCTTATGATAAACTGATGACTCTGAAAAATAAGGGTGGTTTAGACTTACTGAATTTTGAAGCATAGTATTTAATAATAAATGCTAATAGAATTCTAAGAGTGGTTAACTTTGACATGTCCAATACTAAATGGTCACCCAAGTGGTTGATTCTGAATTACAAACATGTTGTTAGATTGGGTATTAATTTTAAGGCATTACCTTTTTTAAATAAAGATACCTTTAAAATGTACGCTTTGATGGAACATATTAGATTATATATAATATCAATATAAAACCTGTTTAAATCACTAAATCTCTCACAGTATATGACGACTTTCCAACCATTTCACAAGACGAATTTGAAAATCGGTAATCAATTGATAGATCTTAAAAAATTCCCACTTATAATTGATCTAACCATACTTGATTTATATCCTTTTCTTGGTATCTCAATACACGACATGTTAAGAGAGATGAGCCTTCCTAACTCTTATTTAATTATAATGAGACAATTAAAGGATCTTTCAATAAGTTATTTTAGCAATTTCAAAATTAAAGAAGAAGACTTAACCATTTGTTTAAACTTATGGCAAACTCTTATGCAGGACTTCAAATATATAACGGCTTCATATAATTTGATTAAAGACGTGAAATATAATAACCAAATACTCTTATCCAAATACTGGAAGGATAAATTATTACCGATTGATGATAATAAAATATTGAAAGCAATTAATTTAACCTAAAAATCAGTATCTCTTCAAAAGCTATTATTTACTCAGCTGATGATATTTAATAACGCTTATTACACTCGTCTCAGTCTGCATAAATTCAACTCTAAAAATTCACCTAAATGTCCATATTGTATCGATCAAACGGCTGACCTTTTACACATGTTTTGGAGCTGTAAATGTATATTCAAACTTTGGAATTCTTTAAAAATTCAATTACAAAAAATGGGTTATCAACAGTCCATAATTTCTTGGGAGTTTATGATTCTTCATATCCCTCCGAATAACTTGGACAGATCCCAAATGATCATACTCATAAATGTTTTCTTGCTAATGAAGCTTTATATAGCTACAAATTGGCTGAATCCATCTCAAACTTCATGGGAAAACTTTAAAAGTGTAGCGATAAAACATATTTTAGCACATAAATTACTAATTAAAGATCATAAGAAAAATATAAATAATACAAAAATATGGGAGCAAATCTTTAACATTGTGTTAGCTTAATGTTCTAATCCACTTTTCCCCGGGAAGTGCATACTTAATATGGAGGTTAGTATAGATAAGCCTTATATTGATTCTAGATTTTTTTTTAATACCCTTTTAGAATTTTATCTTAATGTATAATGATCTTATGCAACTGTTGGAAGCATTCATGTATATAATGTACATATGTTGTAGTATTGTATTAACAATTGGAAAAGAATAAAGATTTATTATTGAAAAAAAAAGAACTTTACTTATTTGCCTAAATGAAAGCTTATTCTCGTAGCAGTTTGTTTGCTTAATCTGTTTCTTGTAACTTTGAGTATTTTACATAAATAACTGTTTTATGCAACTGTTACATGAAATATGGGACATATTTCCTACAATCATAGGACATTTGCCATTGTATTATATGTGGTCTGGACACAACTGCCCAAAAAGGGACTGTCCCTCACAAGGTGGGGCAGGTGGTAACCCTACTTACGTCTGCTTTATAATGCTTTAAGCACCCTATATCCGACTGCCAATATGCGAATGTGTAAGGTATATATTCCTGATAATGCACATGGGGAGACATGCATCATGGTCAGGTGTTTAATCCCGGGTCGTAGGTTCTGCAGGACCAGCTGGAGGCTGAGCAGTCTTGTGGACAACTACTGCTCATACAACTTGTGTCCAGATGTATACAGGACTGGACATTGTGTCGTGACACCAAGTCTAATGTTTAGAACAGATATATATCCCATGAGGGATATCCAAAACTTGTGGGGACCGATGACTATCTTTGCTTTGCGGCTGTAAGGTAGGGTTATACATGCAAGGGATATATAGTTTTCAATCCTGAGACTGCCTAGGGTGAGACTGCCTACTAGATATGGATAGGGGTCACTATGTGCAGATATGGCCATGCCTATCTAGCAGCCCGAGCATGGCAGGTTTTGGTGGACGTTCAGGAAGGGGGGGTGTGTGCTGTGAAGGGGATGATGGGTATTCAATTATGTATCCAGGTGTGTTGGGGTTGGATGGCTCATTTCAGGCCAGACCATTATGTGTGTATGTGCCGGTAACGTTTCTGTACATGTATATTGCACATTTTAATGTTCACATTTTTGTGGGATTGTATTGAGGATGTGTATATTTGTTCTTTGGTTATCTTCCTGATTCACCCACCACTCCCTCATAGACCTCCAGTTCACCTATTGTGCTTCCAACCCAGTCTCCCCTTGGTGAATTTTTACATTAACCTTTACCCCCCACCCCCATATTCCACATACAACATTCATCCCTTCTCTAGTTGATGGCCCATGGCACAGTCATCAGAACACATTGCGTACACTACATATCTCTGGGACCAGTATGGTTGTGAGGTCTACACTTACATTTCAGATCACCCACATGCTGTACTTCACGCACATTAGGTACTCGCAAATTCTTATCTTTCATGACATGGTAGGTAGACCCGGGTAATACCCGTTCATCTATGGGCCCTCCTGACAAGGATGACTTCGACCACGAATGGCCGGATACTGGGCGAATGCTCTGACCATTGGTAGGGTTGCCACCTTTTCATATGACCTGGATGGGACATTTTCTTGGCACACATCTAAGTTTACAGGCCAACACATACCCACGATCATTACAAAGGATAGTACTTTAGTTTCATGCCTACATATAAGCTTTTATTGTTGTAGCGGTGTAGTTGCTTATTCTGTTTCATTTACTTGCTTATTCTTTTTCTTGTAACATATGTGTATTTTATATATGGACATACGTACTCTCTGGGACTATTACATAACATATGGGACATAATTATGTCCTACTATCGCAGGCCATTTCACATTTATGATGATTTTGGTATGGACACACTTGCCTGGAGGGCGACTGTCCTTCACAATGTAGGACAGGTGGTAACCCAAACCATTGGGCTAGGCTTGGCAATTGGTGGTGCGCTAACATGATGCATTTCGCTTCCACTTGGTATAACTAGCGACACTACAATGATATACGGGCACTGGGTTTTAAATATCTTTGTTCGAGGGATGGGGACTCAATATTCAGCTACATGCCTTTGTGTTTACTTCTTATTGTGGTGTTCGCAATGATGTCTTGTATGCTTTGCATACATTTCAGTATCTATGGACACTGACAGGAGTGATTACTATTAGAGGCAGGCAGTACTATTCAACATTTTAGGTTGCGCATATGCAGCCGACATGTTCATGCCTCCGTGCAGTGCTTGGACACGCCCCCTGCACTCGTACACATTTCCAATGCATGTGGCCGACACGACAGCGTGCCTTCATTAATATGCATGTGGTGCTGCTGCTACATCTCTATGCCGCACAGTCGGCGCAAGGCTAACGCCGTCCTTGCACCGAGCTTCATGAATCCCGGGGAATAATTGTTCAAGACTGTGAACTCGTCTGTAAACATATAAACTTTTATAATAATATAATAGTAAAATTCCACCCTATTTTCTGCATAAATTATCTTTCTAAAGATTTTGGTTTTAAAATGCAGCTAATAGACAGCTGGTCATGTAATCTGGGTCAATTTCTGGCATTAAGTCCTAAATGTCAATGGAGTTCGAGTCTTTCCAAATGAAATGCTCATAAGCCACCCCTTTTGAATGGAATCGACTCCTGTAATAAAAAAATAAATAAATCCATGGTCTGTATCATCCAAGAGATGTTTAGCAAGAGCATTAGAAGTTTTTTTGGCACATATATCATAACTGTGCTCATAGATTCTAGCTCGTAGATGTCTCTCTGTCTTGTCAACATAGAATTTTGAACACTGTTGGCCCTAAGCACAGTAAACCACTTTAGTTGAATTAGAATTATAATGTTTATTTATATTACACGCGATGCCATTAACTTTGAATGATACTCCAACTGTGATATACTTACATAGAGGGCAGTGGCCACATTTATAAATACCACCTTGTGGCCCCATTTATAAATACCAATTTGTTTTTGGTGTTGTTGAAACCTACTTTTGAGTAAGAATTTCAAGTTGGGGCCCCATTTTTAAACTATACATGGAGTACTACACCTAGTTCACTGACCTCTCTGTCATATGTCAAGATACCCTAGTTCTTATTAAGAATATTTTTAATGTCATAACGGTCGGAAAAGAATGTTGTAATAAATGAGGACTTTTTCATACAGTCCTTTTTCAAAGGTTGGAATTGTTCTAGTACTTCATAGGTTGACAGAATATTGTGTCATTGTGATACAGTTCCAAGAACTGGGAAAAAGTGTTCACTCTCACACTTATTGATAACTTCAATAATCAAGTTCATTGAAAAGTCCCACAGAATAACCCCTTTTAAGAAACATGTTCTTTTAAATGCCACACTCGTCCCAAAAATGTGTATCATCTGTCACCATCCTTGCAGCCCGAATGAACACACCTTTCACAATAGCCCTGTTATGGACCTGCAGGTGTGCACTGGTATAGTGGACACAATTGTTAGAATAGGTCTCCTTTCAGTAAATCTTAGATGTAAACTGACTATTGTATTGATGTCATATTTTGTGAGCAGCACATCTGAGTATGCAGTGAGGTATCCTGGATTTGGTGGTAAACTGGAGAAATCCAGTGGTGTTATTGATGTAATCAAGAAATGATACAATATTGTCAACACCTCTGTCCCACAAAATAAGAATATCATCCAGGTACCTAGTATAGGACTTGCATGCCAGGTAGTGCATTGACCCAAAAAGGTACTTCTTCTCCCACTGAACCATAATAGCATTTGTAAAAAGGCCCTGACATGTTATCCCAATGCAACACCTTTCTTTTGAACAAAGATTTCCTTCTTGAAATAAATAGTTATTTTCAAATCCAACTCCTATGATTTTCATAAAAATTAATGACATCTTGTGTAAAGCCTTTTTCTTCTAAAAAAAATCACAAAACCATGGTAACCCAATATCACTAGGAATACAAGACTATAGGTCTCCTAATATCCACAGTGACCAAAATATATTAGCTGTTGCATGGGATTTTATTAATCTTGCTCAAGAAATTCCAAGAGTCTTGACATAAATGTAATTCAGCTTTCATATATTCTTTTATTTTAATGTCCAGACATTTTGCAAGAGGGGTGGGTGATAGACCCTATAGCATCCACTATTAGTCTAAAAGGTGGTTAGTGTAAAACTTGCTTTTTACTGATAGTATACAAGTCTCACATTTGCAAGATGCTGCTCTTTGTGAAGCAGTGGTACCTTGTATACATCCAATCACCAGAAGCTGAAATTTCCCTATAAAAACTACCTCAGAATTTTACCTCAGTCCCATGCTACTCATGGGACAGCTAGTTGGCCTGGTGAGCAGCATAAATGCATTTAGTTAGCACTACTTAGGTCTACATTGCATTACTACAGCACCCATGACTATCGCTGCTCAAAGAACATTTGGTTTGGGCAATGGGCAGCTTCACTGCATAGGTTACACCAAAGTAAGCACACATTCCTCATCTGGTTACAAACACCCTCCACTCCTATCCCTTGCAAGGTACACATTAGGACCTGCAACCATGGAGAGGCACTTTCCAGCTATCTCTCCATCTAGCTTTGTGGATATGGGCATCCTGAGGAAATGTAGCAATTGCCTTATGTACACTGACAACCACTTAATTGTAGAACATACAAATATATTACATGAGAGATTTAGCTACACATTGACACTCGAGGCCAGATTCTCACACGCAGGCACAAAAAGCAACAAACAGGTTGTTAGTGACACACACACATGCACACGCACACACACACACACACACACACACATACACACACACACACACACACACACACACACACACACACACACACACACACACACACACACACACACCAATCAGCTCACCCACAAAGGAAAAGATACATAAACCCACATAGGCAGAGGTGCTCACACGTAACTTACCCAAATCTCAAAGGCCTCACAGATGCAGTCCTCAGAAACTCTCCATGCACACAAACAAGACAATGTTCATCACAACACATAAAGTTACAACTCATTGTGTATCAGCTGCCAAGCTCATAAAGGAAAATATACCACAACACAATATTTTGGTCATAGGAGACTCCATTATGAGACACACTGATGTCCCTTTCACCAGGCTGGATAAGGAGAAGGTTACAGTAAGTTGCTTGTCAGAGACCAGTATCCACCAGCTCACTCAAGGACTCAGGTTGCTTTCCCCAAACTACCAGTATAACTATGTTGTAGTCCATGTTGACATGAATGACTTAAAATGTACCTCATTGGACTATATGAAGAGAGACATGATTGAGCTCTAAGAATATGTGTCACAAGTAGGTATGAGCCAGGCATAGACAAGCATTCTACCTTCTCCAAGGATGATCTCACAATACCAATAAAACATGATTAACTTTCAATTGGCTTAGATACTAGTGTTATTTTAACGGGTTCCAATACTTGCCAGCCTGGGAGGACATGGTAGACAGACCATGTTGCGATGGTCTTCACCTGTCACCACTAGGCTTTCAGATATTAGCCAAGACATTATCCACACCTATAGTGCCCTTTTGACACTGCCAAACAGAACTTCTAATATAGCAAAATCTACTCAGAACAAGCTAAATGTATTACTGCTCAATGCTAGGAGTCTCAGCAAGAAACTGCACTCCCTAGAAGTGCTCCCCACCATGAAGAATGCTGATATCCATGCAATAACTGAAACATGGTTAGAAACCATGGAAAGAACTCTGGCTGTGCAGGGCTGTAATGCATTTCATATGATCTGACCACCCACTGAATGTAAAAGAGCAAAAGGCAGAGGTGTATCTATCTACATAAAGAGTAAGCACACTTCAAAGCTGGTCAAACAATATGACATGCTTGAGCTGCTCCATGTCCAACTAATCATGGGGAAAATCCATTACCATATTCTTGTTAGCTACAGGTTGCCCACCATGAACCAGAAAACCTGTACACCATACGTAAAGTTACTAGAATCATTCACCATCCAGCCCAGTACATTTGTCATGGGTGATTTTAACTACCCCTCCATTAACAAGGAGGCATACATGGCTATGAACAAGCAGGCCAAAAGATTTCTTGATTTTCCAAATTCAAGTGTCATGGAGCAGCTAGCCTGCACTCCCACTAGGTGAACAAATATCCTAGATCTGGTACTCAAAAATATGAGTGAGCACTGCACCCACTCCAATTGTGATGTCTTCACTGGTAAGATCAGATTGCATAGTAGTCTCTATTAAAATAAAGGTAAAACAACCCCCATCTAACTCCAAAAACTTTAAGAACTTTTCTAAGGCAAACTACCTCTATTAAATGATGACATAGCTAGTTTCCACGCTCCCCCAAATCCAGTAAACATAGAGGCCTCTGCAGATGTGTAAATAAAAGCCCTGCACTATCATATAAAGAACTGCATAGAAACGGCAGTACCAGATCAAAATAAGCCCAAGTCAAACTGCAAAAACAAGCCACTCTGTTGGACCCCTGGTATTAACAGGTTATACAACAAAAGAAAGAAGATCCTGTCAAGAAGTAAGAGGGAATGTGCACAACAGAACAAAAAGTCCCTCATTAGTTTAAACAAGCAAATCAGGGGGCTAGTCAAGACTCTGAAATCAGACTATAGACATAATAGCCTCCAAATCTAAGAATAACCATAAGGTATTTTTTGGTTATGTCCACATTCTTAGGGCAATACCCAACAATGTGCAGAATTAGATATGGACAGTGTCACCTATACTCAGCCAGAAGATATAGCAAATCTGCTGTCTGATAAATTCAGCTCAAACTTCTCCTCCCCATCACCCCCAGTTCTTCCCAAAATAATTCCCTCCACCACTCCCTTGCCAATTATCACTAAAGAAAAGGTTGCCACTGTGCTTTCTAAAGCTAAAAACATGGCTTCATTGGGGCCTGGAGATATACTAGATTGCCTCTTAAACAGCTTGAATTAGGACCTATCAGGCTCATTGCACTCGCTGTTTAACCACAGTCTCCGGACTGGCTTTTTCCCAATAGAATGGAGAACAGTAACATTCATCCATCTGCACAAATGGGGACCATCAACTGACCTGGGTAATTACAGAACCGTAAGTTTGGCTAGTTTTATATGTAAGGCCATGCAAAGAATAATGATGGACCTGATAAATAATGACATAGTAAATCTCCAGACAGTGAACCCAGCCCATCTGGCTTTGTTAAGGACAGGTCATGCCTACTAAATCTGATGGAAAGCTTTTGAAAAAGTCATTAGGGTCATGGATGAGAGCATACCACCTACCTTGACCTGACCAAGGCATTTGGCAGAATCCCATACTCAGGAATTATAAATAAACTCACAAAACTGGACATAAATCTGTTCATCACCCGGTGGATAGCCAACTTACTCATGGATAGAACACATGTGGTTAAAGTGGGCAAATCCAGATCCAGCAAGAGGCCAGTTACTAGTGGTGTGCCACAGGGCTCAGTGCTGGGACCACCTTTGTTTGGTGTATACATCTCTGAAGATAAGGCTAATGTGGAAGGTCTCTGGATAAGAATGTTTGCCAATGACTGTAAGCTGGGGGAAATCATTGAATCCCCCAGTGATGTGGATATCCTTCAGGAGGGTCTAAATCAGACAAATGATTGGTCCCAGAACCATGGCCTAAAACTAAATGCAAAAAAATACATTATATCCTTTGGGAAGCCAAAGATGCTTGAAAATTACAACATTAATAGCACACCCCTAAGAGTAGACTCAGAGGTAAGAGATCTAGGTACACAGATAAATAATAGTCTAAACTTTGACCGTAATGTACCCAAAGCAGTGAGGAAGTTATTTTATGTGGCACAAGTTATAATTAAAGGTAGGATCCAGCTCCATAGAAGTTATAGTCCCACAATACTCAGCTCTCATTTGACAAATAATCCAGTACAATGCATCATTTGGCATATACTTAACTAGGCATTTATAACAGCTGGAGTGACCCCAGAGGTTCCTCGCAAAGAAGGAGCAGGTGCCAAGTTGGAAGCAATTTTTCCTTGGTCTGAACAAGCAAAGAAGGTCACTGGTAAAATCCTCTTAGGCTTGAGTCCAAATTGGCCCCATCCACCAAGGACAGTCACAAGACCTTCTTCACATATGTCCGCAATCTCAAAGGCAATACCCAAATCTGCTCTGAACTGGTGCTTAATAATACCACATACACAAACGCCATAGATATAGCCAACCTGCTGGCAGACAGTTTCAGTGAAAACTTCACCCACCTTTCCCCCCATCAGTAAACCAGGACATCCCCAGAACCTACTCCTCTGCTCTCATCACCACGTTGCAGATCCTAAATGTCCTCTCAAAGGCAAAACATACAGACTCCATGGGATCTGATAACATCCCTGGCTGTATCCTACATGAACTCAGACATGAGCTCTCAGCTCCATTAGACACCCTATTCAACCAATGTCTGAGCACCGGCTTCATCCCAGCTGAATGGAGGGCAACCACTGTCATCCCTCTACATAAAGGTGGAGTGTCCACTGACCCAGGCAATTGTAGGCCCATCAACCTAACTAACCTGATCTGCAAGGCCATGGAACACATTATCATGGACTCATAAACTAGGACATTGGCACCCTCCAAACGCTTGACCCCACACAGTTTGGTTTTGTCAAAGGGACATCATGCCTGTTAAACTTGGTTGACTTCTTTGAAACAGTCACCAAAGCCATGGATGAGGAGAAGACAGTGCAAACCTTCTACCTTGACCTAGCCAAAGCCTCTGACACTATTCTCCACTCAGGCATAATAGATAAACTCTCCCAGGTAGGCATCAACCCGTATGTTACCAAATGGGCAGCTAACTGGCTCACTGACAGAACCCACTCAGTCAAAGTAGGGGAAGCCATCTCTAGATGTAGACCCGTAACGAGCAGTGTAACCCAGGGATCGGTCTTGGGGCCTCTCCTTTTTGGGATATACTATTCTGAGGTGCAAGCCAAAACCAGTGGTCTGTGGCTGATGAAGGTTGCAGATGACTGCAAGCTGGGTGCTGTCTTAAATTTCCCTAGTGATGTGCACATCCTCCAAGAAGGCCTTACCCAAACTAATGACTGGTGCCAGAAGCATGGCCTCAAACTGAATGCCAAGAAATGCATCATTATCCCTTTTGGGGAAAATGTCATCCCCACTAATTATCACATTAATAACAATGTACTAAGCATGCAAGCAGTCGTGAGGGACTTGGGCACCCAGGTTGATAGCAACCTGACTTTTGACCACCACACTGCCTCCATTGTACAGAAGGCTTTCTACATGGCCCACTTCATAAGTAAGGGTATTTCATCCAGGAACAAGGAGGTCATAACACCCCTGTACTCCTCCCTTATCAGACCTATTATCGAGTACAATGGCCCTTTATCATGTACGTTGCCAAGCATACGCAGCAGTTGGAGAGACCACAGAGGTTCCTGACCAGGAAAATTCAGGATCTCAAACACCTATCATATACGGATAGGCTAAAAGCCCTGTCCCTCTACTCAGTCTCATACAGACTGCACAGAGGTGATCTGTGTCTGGTAAACAAGGCCATTTCAGACCCAGCCTTGATGGAGTTGCTGTATATCCATAAGACAAACTCCATTCGTGCAACCCACATGCAAGGCCTTAACCTGGTCCGTGACGTTAGTAGAACTTGTTGGCAGGATAGATTTGTGTCCCAAAGACTCCCCATCTGTGGAATATACTCCCTCTCCATTTCAAGCAGAGTACCTCTCTAGCCATCTTTAAGAAGAACCTGGATGACTGGATGGTAAACAGAAAACACACCCCTGGAATCCCACCTGTGTCCCTGCTGGACAGGGGAAACAGGTGCTGACTTTGAGGGAACGTGGGTGAAATACTTGGCTAGGCTAATAAGGGCCTCCAGGCCAATAGCCTAGTATCATCCTATGAACATATGAACCTATAACACAAGATTGCAGTGATTAACACCATTGATGTTGTCTCCACTTTCATTGTTACAGTTGACAGTTTTCAGGGAAACACTAACAAGAATTATAGATTAAAATGAATATAGCAGTCTCTTTAACTGTGCAACTGTATGCCATATATGAGCCTATCACATGGGGTCCCATACTTCTGCTACCAGCTGGTCATCGTTAGTTGTAGTAGGACTGGAACTAGGAGCTGCTGTGACAGAATGGATGACTTCACTACCAGACTGGCACATGATGACGTTTTGCAGAATGCAGCATGCAGTAAACATTCTGCAAGCAGTAGTTAGGTCATACTAAGGTCAACCCAGACTTATTCAGGCACTTAAAATGACTCTTCAGAAAGCCAAAGACCCTCTCAGTGACTACACAGATCTGTGACAGGGCTGTGTTATAGGTTTCCTCTGAAGCTTCTCCTGGATTTCTCATGTCATGAACCATGGCTCCAGTGGATATCCAGCATCACTTAACAAGAGAGAGAGAGAGAAAGAGAAAATGGTGGTGGGGTTGGGAAAACAAAGAAAAAGTGGTTTAGTATTCAAGAATGCAGTTTCCCATGAAAAAGAAAAAAAATTCCACTTACTGACAAGATGAACTCTGGGCATTGCATCATGCAGGAAGAGGTGGTAGAGTGACCTAGTCTACCAGATATAGCAAATGTGTGCACTTTCAGGATGCTAGGCACAAATATTGGTGATGCACCTCCATGCATTACATATTACCTGGTAGTTGATGAAATTGGAGCCCTTCCTATTGCAGTACCACTTACCCCATGGGCCAGAAAGGGCCCTAATTGAAACATGTCTACTGTCTATTTTACATATTACCTCTGAGAAATGTGCCACCACATAAGAGGCATAGACAGTCATGGCTCAGTCCTGAGGTGACACTGGGAAATAGATGCACTGATCCACATATCCCATGAGTACATCCAAGAGCTGCATCAGTATCATTGAAGCATAAGCATGTGAGATACCCAACATGGCCCCAGTCTGTATCTGGTAGGTCCCCCGTGGCAAGTATAGTGATGGCTCCACATACTTCAGTATCCATAGGAATTAGGAAGCCCATGCATTCTTACACTACCCCAGTGGGTGTTATACATATTCACTAAGGCCCTTATAATATCCCTATCCACTTTAAACCTATCTAGTATTCCCTGATTATCATAATTATAATGTTTTTTTCTCTGCTTATATCTCTGCTTTCTTGGCCAGTGAGCACTGCTGGGTGCAAGCAGTTTTGGCCAGTGAAGAAAAGCAGCTCACAATGAGAAATAACAAGGCTAGGAGAAGGTAACAACATCTTCACAGATTGCAAAGCAGATACCACAGGTGAGACTCCTCTTTATATACCATATATGTGGATGACGCGGAAAAGAGGAAAAATTTCACTATGAATCGCAAATAGCAGACAGACTGCTTCACTGACATCATTTCTCATTTACAGCTCATTATAACTAAATTTGTTTAGGCATATTTGCAGCCATTGCACATTAGTTTAAATGGCATCTAAGAATCATGGCTTGCTTGTTTTCATTTGCAGACAGTATGGGTAGCCTTAATGAATACCCATAATGACTATGAATACCACACATAATGGACATAAATACTTTGCTTATAACGTATGTGTTTACCATATAAATAGTAATAACCTTTAATCCCAATATTAGTTTCATATGTCAAAAAGCACTCATACAACTTTAGTTATATTTCTACAAAGCAAACTTATACTTTTCATCCTTACAAACTCAATAACTGAAGATAAAAAACATTTAGTGTGATTCTGTTTCACATACTCAAACAATTGCTGTAGTAATATTAACAGTTGTTTAGTAATAATAAAGTAGCTTAGAAAAATAAACATTATGCTTTATACCTCACAGTTTCTGCCATTATGACCTGATTTGTATGTATATCATTACTGACTTCCATTAAAAACAACATATCTATTACAGTACTTGCATCATGATGAATGGCAGTCAGCCAATTCTGTTTGGACATCTGCAAATATATTACCATACACTTCTTAAATCATGTCAGTACACAAGGGCTGGATGTCCCATATGCTTATATGATCAACACGCAAACTCCTCTCAGCAATATTCATAATAAGCAGACACATTTATGGCTGTTACTTTCAAAAGGAAAATTATTACATGCAGTGTCTATACCTTTCCAGCTTCAGTCCATTTAAACAGTGACAAACTGTCCAGACAATCTAAACAGCCACACTGACAAATAAATCTTGTAGGGTCACTGCATGCCCACCTAGGATTATATAGACACTGTTCCTTTCAAATCTTGTTTGGCTCTTTCATCTTTTACATCCAGTAAATTTGAAGAGCCAGCAGATGTTGTCCATGTTTTCTACTTCAACTTCCAACAGTTGTGATAACTCCTTCAACTTTGCCATTACTGACTTTGTACTTTTAAAGATATGCATTATATCCACCACTAGAACTCTACACTTTACTTAATAAATATACTTATTCCTACTTCTTATTGCCCTGTTACTATCCTCTTATGCTCTAACCTACTCCTCCTTTCTCTCTCCCCTGTCCTCTTATACACATTCTTACCCTTCTCCTCTCCAGACTATTTCTTCTTTCCCTCTTCCTCCTTTTTATTCCCTTCTTATCTCCTGTTTTACTTCTCTTCTTCATATTTCTTTTGAAACCTTCTTGCTAATCCTAAATTTTCATAATGCTTTATACTGAACAACAATTTTTGTAATGCTTTTTACTGAACAACAATTTTTTTGTTATAGTATGTTCCTTAGATACTTCATGTATATTTATTTTTTGTTTATTCATGTTACTAAATGATAATTCACTTTGTACTTAATTATGTACTCTGTAAATTGTCCCATTGAAATATAGTATGAGTGGAGCTTTTCTCCTCGGGCCTCTACTGAAAATGGACATATATCCAGCTAGACTAGCCCGGTTAACAAATGTAAAACAAATGTAAAATAAAAATAAAATAAATAAAATAATCGAGAAAACCCTTTCACCACTACAGAAAAGTCAATTTATAATTAATTTCCTGATGGCTGAATTATTCTTTGATGAGCAAAGAAAATTGCTGGATCTTTTGCAATGAAGTTTCAAAGAAATCATGTTCTACAAAAGTGTATCTTCTTTTTTATTACATTATATGCCTCTTGTGTGGTTATAATTGCCATGATACTTTTTCCTTTACATCAGATACATCTTGTGTGGTTGTTATAATTGCCAACATACCTATTCCTTTTAATCAGTGTCAGACTGAAGAAGACGTGCCCAAACGTAATCATACATTTGATCAGATGGAGTTAAAGGTAACTAATACTTTCTCTCTACTATCAATGACTTTTTGATGAATTCAATCCAGTACTGTATCATTGATTTAACAAAGACAAAGCAATTTATACCTTTTTCACTTTCTAATACAGGTGGGGTATTTATACTGTGTGAAATAGAATACATATAAATACACTATCTGTATTAGAAAGTGAAGAAGGTACAGATTGCTGATGAGAAAAACTGTTGATGTTAAACAAAGCTGAGTTTTTTCACTGCAGTTTATGCTCACAAGAAAGCAACGTAATATATTTTGGAATGACTGGGGAAAAGCAATAGAAAGCACTGTAATGTTGAACAATAAACGGATTTGTGTGTAGTACGAGCCACCAGTTGCCATAATGGTTAAGGTACAACAAAGGTGTGCAGATTACCAAAACACCAGGAGTGCAGTAAAATAATTTATTGTCGAGCACTTTTTTCTATAAAATGTAAGACTTTGCTAGAACATTCTTGAAAACAAAAACATTTTATAACTTCCTAGCTTATCACATGATCTAAATACTCATAGCATCAAAGTAACCACACCCAAATACATTTTTTGAAGTCATACCCCACAAATTCATAATATAAATTCAAAAGAGGTGCAGGATGTTTATAAACAAGATCCATGCACTAAAGATGTATACAAATATAAAATGTAAACATATTGTATCTAAATAGAATGACTTATATGAACTCCATACCTAAAGTTTTGCTGCTTACATTTTTAAAACACTAGAAATAGAAATGTTATCACTGAAACTGGGGGAGGACCAGTGTCTAATTTTAACTGCCAGTAAAGCTCCCCATATTCAACCCTAGTCTCCCATGTGCCACCCTTTATATCCTTTATAACCTGATCTACTGTAAATCAGAAAACCTCACTATGTCTATATAGTGCATTAGTGTCAATCGTATGTTCAATATTATAACTATGTTCATATAAATGCTTCCTCAAAGTATGCTCAGATTTGACCTATATAAAACTGGGGCAGGCTTGACAACAAGCCAAATAAATTACCCCTTTCCTTTTACAAATGTAATAATTGTTGGACTTGATGTGCATCACTCTGGCTTCCAAATAAACTTGCTCTATGTTATACCTGTGCCCTATGTCAGAGCTAGTTACTTGACAGAGTAATAATTGGCTCTAGGTGATGTGGTGATGTTGCCTGATGTCCCTAAATAGGTATGATTATTTGGCAATGATAAGTAGGTTAAGGACACTGCCTACTCTGACCTACACCTGGAAGTATGAGCCTCCATTGGCCAGTTTGTATCTGCCATAAACAAATAACCATTAAATGTTCGCAAACTCCAAATATCCACACAAATTGAACCGGAACAACAAAAGCCACTGTGGAAATACTTTATTCTTCACACGTTTATTAAAATAATAAAAACACTAAAAAATTCAGTTAAGCTCTTTCGGTCTATACCAAGAACTTCTTCAGAACTAAATAATAATCACTTCAAAATTACATATATACCATTCACCCCACCCCCTTTAATCACATGCTTTTAATTAACCAAATTATCATAAGGAAACTATGAGCTCACAATTCATAGTGCTTTAATCTTAAAACAGAAGCTAGAGAGATACCCTCATTTATACCTGGAAAACTAATTGCATTTAACTGATTTGCCATTTTACCTCTTTTACATTCAGGTGTTCATCATTTATATGTCCCTGAGGGTCCCTAATGGCAAAATCAATCATCTTAAAGCCAAATGTATGTGCTGAAAATTCAACACATGCTTGTATAAGGCATTTGTGGGCTTGCCCTTTTTTTAATTTCCAACAGGTATTCATGTAACTGTCCCTCAACCTCCTTTATGTCTTTCCCACATAAAATGTCAGGCATAACAAACATTGGGTCAAATAAATCACATTATGTGACACACAATTAATTTGTCTTTAACCTTAAATTCTACTCCATTAACTTTAACTTGGTCCCTCTCTATTATACATCTACATTGAGGCAAGTACCACATTTATAGGTACCCTCCCTCCCTGTTGGTTGAGCAGTAGATTTTTTTTTTATTTTCTAATAGAAATTTAAATGATTTATCCTTTTTATAAGCAATACTAGGGAAATTACCCATTTTCGGCGATAACAGGGGTTCTACCAAAAATATTTTCCTATTACTTTTAACACATTCTATTATAGCCGAACTATCCAAAGTATAAGTGGTAATCAAGGCTGCTGTTAATGTATTGTTGTTACTTCCTATATTACATAATTTTCTTGCTACTTGTCCACCATTGTTTAAGATGGGCACATATACTCCTAAGGATCTCTTCATAACCACATCGACCTTAATTTCCCTTAAAAAAAGAGTCAGGGTAACCTCTGGAAGTGAAAATCTGAAGCACCTTATCACATTCAATACTAAAAATATCAAAATCTGTTATAATTCTCGCAAATCTAAACAACTGTCCCTTAACTACTGCATTCTTTTGATGTTTATGATCAGCTGGAATAATGCAGATACCTTTTAGAAAAGTTGGCTTGCGATAAATAGTAGAGGTAAAACATCTCTTCTCCACATCCTTATTAAGCAAAGCATCCAAAAAAGAAATATTATTTTCCTTTGCAGAATAAGTAAATGATAAAAACTCAACTGTATTATTGATATAAGTAAAAAACTCTTGCAATCTTTCTATCACATGCTGCTCCAATGGCCACCCCTATGGTTTGTCAAAAGTATTGTCCTTCCAAATGTAAAAAGTTGTTCTTTAATACTATTTCCAAAAGTGTGACCATGGTTTTAACATTTTTTGTTGTCAAACCTTCACAGTTAAAAATCTGCTGTTCAAACCACAATAATCCCATGTTATGGAGGATGACTGAATATAAATTATTCACATCTATGGTGACCAAAAAGGAATTAGGATGAAAATCTGCTTTGTTCAATAGTTCTAAAAAATGCCAAGAGTCTTTATATATTTGACCCAAACTCGATAAATACTTTTGTAGCTTAGAGTCTATGAACTTCGCAATAAAAAATGTTGTAGAACATTTTGTGTCAACAATAGGTCTGAAGAGGGGTGGGGGGTATTTTTATGCAATTTAGGTATTCCAAAAATGGTTGCTACTTTAGGTCAGTCATTGTGCATAACTCATAATCATTCCTAGTAATAAGACCTCCCACAAACCCCCCCTCCCTTATCAGGTTTCAGTACCCTTAAATTCCCATCAGCAAGAATTTCAGCCAACACATCCTGTTTTTTACTTGATAAATTAACATAATTACATCTACATTTTTCACTACGAATCTTTCGTATATCCCTCTCACATATTTTTTCAAACAATTGTAGCTCCTGTTTAATTAGTGGGTTAAAAACACTTGGCCTACTTATCATAGTGGTCTCCTCATTAACATTTGGATTATCTAACCACAATTCAAAATTCAACTTCCTAGTAAGTAATTTTAAATGCATTCTATTTTCTGTAATGTTTTCTCTTCTAACTGGAACAAATGTGAAACCTTTTGCCAGCATATCAGCATGTGCTACATGTAGTTGCTTGGAAGAATAGTTATAAATGCTAAAAGTCATTAAATAAATTCATAATAACTCTCAAAACTGTCATTTAAGATTTCATGACTTACTTTCTCCGTTTGTTCTGTTTGTATGCTTGTTTTGGCCTGTCTCCCTGCTGTAAGCATGTCTCATTTGTTGTTGGTGTATGAGGTCCTCTGTTCCTCACAGACATATAATGGATGAACATCTGAATATAAAAGAGTTAAAATGGCAAATCAAATTAAATGCAACTAGTTTTCCAGGTATAAATAACAGTACCTCTCTAGCTCCTGTTTTAAGATTAAAGCATTATGAATTGTGAGCTCATAGTTTCCTTATGATAACTTGGTTAATTAAAAGCATCTGATTAAAGGGGTGGGGGTGAATGGTATATATGTAGTTTTGAACTGATTGTTATTCAGTTCTGTAGAAGTTTGTTGTATAGAACAAAAGCGCTTACCTGAATTTTTTAGTATTTTTTTTTATTATTTTAATAAACATGTGAAGAACATATTGCGGTGGTGGTGCTGCGGTAGCGTTGTCGCCTCACTGTTAGACGTTGCCCGTTCAATTCTCAGTTAGAGCGTCTTCTGTGTAGTGACATGCGTGAATGGGCCTTCCTTCATTGAAGATTGTGTGTTAGGCCCGGCAAGCCAGTACGTAAAAATCTATTGCCAATCATTAGCGGACCGGAGTTCCGCTGTGGCGACCCCTAACCAGGAAAAGCTGAAAGACACAATAAACATGTGAAGAACAAAGTATTTACATGGTGACTTTGTTGTTCCAGTTCGATTTGTGTCTGCCATAAAGCCCAGGGTCCAGTTGCCTAGCTTGGGTTACCTGGGATAGCTGTGTTGAGCAAAAGATGGATGTAAACCCAATCAACTTGCCAATTCATGAACTAAAAATTGCTGCTCTCAGTGTAGATTCACTGAGAAGACAGAGCTTGGAAGTGGCCAACAAACAAGATGGAAGGACAGTGCAGCAAAGCCACATGGCTTGTGATCCAGAGTCTACTACTCAGGAGGAGGTCAGGCTAGAAATGGTGTGGGGATTGTGGTGAGGGAGAGGCTTCAGAAGATAGTAAGGGATGTCATTAGAATTAATGACAGACTCATGCCAATTAGACTGTAGTATAAGGAAAGGGCACTATTCATTATTTCAGCTTATGCCCCAGAGCAGGGTTGCCATAGTGAAGAAAAGAGTACATTTAGACAGAAGTTGCAGGACCTACTAGATAAAGTAGGGCAATATGACTTGGTGTCAACAATATGTGATCTGAATGTACATATTGGGAAAAATTGAACAGCGTAAGAGAACTGCTTGCTTCTGCATGGGTGTGGCAACAGGAATAAAGAAGGAGAGGCCATTCTTGAAATAATGTATATAACGTACATAAGGAAAGCTTGTAGTGGAATGCAGAAGTCCAGGAAGTCATCAAAAGAAAGGAGTGCAGGAAAAAGTGGGAGTTAGAAAAGATAGACTACATTAGGAATGGGTACTGGTTGGCTAAGAAAGAGGCTAAGATGGAAGTTGCAATAGAGAAAAACAAGGCATAAGAAGCACTCTACCAGCTTTGTGAAACTGACTTGTTAGATAACACAAAGAAACTCTATCAGGTTGCAAAGCAAAGACAGACATATATAGAAGATAATTAGGCACTCTTTGTTAGGGATGCCAGCAACAAACAGCTCATCAGTCTGCAAAAAATTGAAGGTAGTTGGAAAGAGTACTTCCAGCAGTTTTTGAATGAAAAAAACCCCACAGAAGTTGTACTGCCCCAGACACAGCCTACAGTGAAAGAAAAGGAGGAGCCCCCTATAGAAGAAGTAAGAACAGTACTAAGGAAAAATAAAGTCAGGGAAAGCAGTAGGCTCAGATGAGGTCACAGCAGATATGATAAAGATGTTGGGTGAGACAGGAAGAAATGGATTATGAGGGTTCTCACAGCGGTATGGAGAGAAAGGCACATCCCGGATGACTGGAAAATCAGCATACTAGTGCTAGAGTACAAAGAACAAGGGGGCATCCACAACTGTGAACAGTACAGAGCTATCAAAGTCCTGTCACACTGCATGAAAGTGCTGGAGAGGGTGACTGATAAAGGAATATGCAGAGTGTCAGAAAGTAAGAAGGGAGATGAGCAGTTTGTATTCACATCAGGATGCAGCACAACCAACCAGATGTTTGCAATATGACAGACAGTTGAGAAAAAGCTAGAGATGAGGAAAGAGTCCAACTGGGCCTTTCTAGACTTAGAAGAAACATATGGCAAGGTCCCAAGAAAGCTGATTTGGGCAGTTCTGCAATGGTTCAAAGTCCCAGAAAGACTAGGAGAATTAGTGCAGACTATGTACAAAGACCTAATGACATAAGTACAATAGTGATCAGTCTCTTAGATGAGTTCCCAGTGGGAGTGGGTTTGTATTAATGTTCAGCTTTGAACCTACTGCTGTTCATAGTGGAGATGGGCCACATCAGCAAACAGATTGGCGGGGACAGTTCAGCAAGATGCAGATTTCCCTGGCATTACAGGCAGAATCTGAGCAAGAACTTCAGCAAAGGATAGGGGAAAAGAATGCAAAACCTAAGGCACATGGGATGAAACTGAGTACAGATAAGACAGTTGTAATGGCAACAAAATGGGGAAATCAAAAGAAGCTGGGAATTGAGATAGAAGAGAAAATACAGGAACAGGTTAACATCTTGAAGTATCTGGGAGGGTTGGTTCAGGAGAAGGTAAGTTTGAATGAGGAGGTCAAAGCTAGAATCAGAGGGACTGCAGCCAACAGGCACTGAGTGACAAGGGTAGTGTGTGACAGGCGAATGGCAAAGAAGCTGAAAAGTAAGGTATGCAGAACAGTGGTGCAACCAGTACTACTGTATGGAAAAGAAACCTGGGCAGTAAGGACAGAGCACTTAAGGAAACTGGTGATGATGGAGATGAAATGCTTGAGATTGGTGGTAGGATGTACACTGTAGGACAGACAATGAAATGAGGACATAAGGGCAGAAGCCAAAGTAGCTCCATTTGCAGAGAAGTTTAAAGAGAACAGATTATGGTGGTTCAGTGAAATGTGCAAAAAAGCAGAAGACAATGTTGTGAAAAATATTGGGGACACAAAAAGAAGGCAAGAGGAAATGAAAGTGTCCAGCAAAGAGATTAACATATTGTGTGAGAGAAGACCTGCAACAGCATGGCATGACTCAAGAAATCCAAGCAGCCATAGGACATGCAAGGCATAAAAAACAAACAATTTATTTAGTAAAAAACATGTAAGCATTTTCGCGTAGTGCTCCTACATTTCATCAGGCATAAATTCTATCACAAGCCTAAACATTTTAAACACTGTTAAACCAATCACTGCTAGCAACCCCCCCCCCCATTAAGTAATTAGTGGAAACCAAGTGATTTAAAGTAATCTAACACTTTAGCAAAATAAATACATTTTTAGTATGTTCCAACCACTACTTATATAATAGATTTCAGATATAATAAATAAAACAAATATTACAGATATTTAAACAGTATAATATGCATCATACATAAACCATTTTATCATGCTGTTGCAAATATACTCCCCAGGATTCATGAAGCTCGGGGCAAGGATGGCATTAGCCTTGCGTCGACCGTGCGGCATAGAGATGGCACAGCAGCACCACATGCATATTAATGAAGGCATGCTGCCGCAATGTCCACATGCATCGGAAACGTGCGCAAGTGCAGGGGGCGTGTCTAAGTGCTGCACGGAGGACTGAACATATCGGCTGCAGACGTGCAACCTAAAATGCTGATAAGTACAGCCTGCCTCTAATAATAATCACTCCTGTCAGTGTCCGTGGATACTGAAATGTATGCAAAGCATACAAGACAGTTTCATGAACACCAAAATAAAAAGTAAACACAAAGGCACATAGTTGAATATTGAGTCCCCGTCCCTCGAACAAATGACATTTAAAATCCCGTGCCCGTATTCCATTGTAGTGTTGATTGCTATACCAAGAAGAAGTGAAACACAGCGTGTTTGCACATCGCTGCCCTTTGCTAAGCCTAACCCAATGGTTAGGGTTACCACCTGTCCCACTTTGTGAGGGACAGTCCCTCTCTGGGCAGTTGTGTCCTTACCAAAATATTAAAAATGTTAAATGTCCTGCGATTGTAGGACATAATTATGTCCCATATTTTATGTAATAGTTCCATAAAATAGTTATTTCTGTATGTAAAATACCTAAATGTTACAAGAAACAGAATAAGCAACTAAACTGCTACAACAATAAGCTTTCATTTAGGCATAAAACTAAAGTACTATCCTTTGTACTGACCGTGGGTATGTGTCGGCCTGTAAAATCTGATGTGTGTCCCAAAAATGCCCCACTTTGGTCTTTTGAAAAGGTGGCAACCATACCAATGGTCAGAGCATTCACTCAATATCTGCCCATTCGCGGTCCAAGTTGTCCTTGTCTGGACGGCCCAAAGATGAACATATATTACCCGGGTCTATCTACCATGTCATGAAAGATAAGTATTTGCATGTACCCATGTGCATGAAGTACAGCATGTGAAAGATCAAAAGTGCTAGGGTCGTCCTCACAACCATATTGGTACCAGAGATATGTAGTGTATGCAATGTGTTCTGTTGTCTGTGCCATGGGCCGTCAACCAGAGAAGGGATGGATGGTGTGTTTGGAATATGGGGGTGGGGGGTGATGGGTAATGCAATAATTCACTAAGGGGAGACTGGGTTGGATGCACAATAGGTGAACTGGAGGTGTACGAGGGAGCAGTGGGTGAATCAGAAAGAAAACCAAAGAACAAACATTCACATCCACAATACAACCCGACAGGCCATACTGCAGAACACAATCCCACAAACATATGAACATTAAAATGTGCAATACACATGCACAGAAACGTTAACGGCTCACACCCACATAATGGTTTGGCCTGAACTGAGCCATTCAATCCCAACACACCTGGATACATAATTGAATACCCATCATCCCCTCCACAGAACACCCCCCCCTTCCTGAATGTCCACCAAAGCCACCCATACTCTGGCAGCTAGCTTGGTGCAGCCATATCTGCACATAGTGACCCCTACTCATATCTAGTAGGCAGTCTCATCCTAGGCAGTCTCAGGATTGCAAACTATGTATCCCTTGCATGTATAACCCTCCCTCATTTTCATAAAGCCAAAAGAATGGAAGTCATTGTTCCCCAAAATGATTGGCTATCCCTCATGGGATAAGTATCTGTTCTAAAGATTAGGCTTGATGGCATGACACAATGTCCAGTCCTGTAGACATCTGGACACAAGTTGTATGAACAGTAGTTGTCCACAACCCTGCTCAGCCACCAGCTTGTCCTGCAGAACCTACGACCCAGGATTAAACACCTGATCATGATACACGTCTCCCCACGTGCATTATCGGGAATATATACCTTTCACATGTTCACATGAGCTTCCCCATAGCCATCTTCCAAATAGTACATGTCCACAAATTGTATACCCCTTCCAGGTTCCTCGTCGTAATGATGCACACAACCCCTGTATACAAATGGTACAGGTACCTCCCATATGCGGTCGTTCATATACATGGCCATGTAAAACTCCAGATATGTAGTCATATATCTATAAACGTACATACTTATATTTGCATAGCTACACATCACACATACATGCATATAAGCAGTTGTCAAGTATGTGTCCAATTCATAAATATGTATACTTGCTAATGTATACATATGCCTCTCAAAAACATATGAATAGTAACATGTACGAATAGTAACATGTACTATACATATGTACACCACCCGACTGTCACATTTAGGTTCATAGGTTTATAGGTAGGTACTAGGCTATCTGCCCAAAGGCATTTATAAGCCTAGCCAGAATGTGTTGGCTTTCACCATCCCCTTAGATGAGTTCCCTGTGCCTCTGTCCAGCAGAGCCACTGAAGTGATCCCCGAGGTAAACTTCCTGTTTCCCATCCACTCGTCAAGGTTTCTTTTGAAGAGTGATAGCGAGGAGCTCTGCCTAATGTAGATTGGGATCTTGTTCCAAAGCATGGGAAGTCTCTGGGACAGGAATCTATCCCTCCAACACATCCTATTTATTGTTGTGGTAAGGTTTAGATCCCTAGAGCATATGGCTCGAGGGGATAAGGTTTTCTTTAGGTGGAGCATGTCCATCAATTCTGGGTTGGACATGGCCTTGTATGTCAGGCAGAGATCACCTCTGAGTAGGCGGTATGCAACTGAGTACAACTGGAGTTTCTTCAGTCGAGCTGCATAGGACATCTGTTCGAGGCCATTGATCCTCTTGGTGAGGTACTTCTGTGGTCTTTGCAACTGCTGCAGGTGTCTTGTAAGGTACATCCCAAATGGGGCATTGTACTCTAAGATGGGTCTAATGAGTGATGAGTAGAGAGGCACAATGACCTCTTTTGGTCTGGATTCAAACCCTTTTGTGATTAGGTGGGTCACGTAGAAGGATTTTCTAACCACTTTGGCAATGTGATTATCAAAGGTGAGATTACTATCTACTTGGGTCCCCAGATCCCTTATTACATCTTCCTTATTTAGGGGACTGCCACCAATGTGGTAGTTTGTGGGTACTTTGTTTTTTTCCAAAGGGGATGACTATGCACTTTTTGGCATTTAGATTGAGGCCATGATTTTGACACCAGGTATCCGTCTCAGTGAGACCCTTTTGGAGGATGTCTGTGTCAGCCGGAGAGCCAATTATAGCCCCTAGTTTACAGTCGTCTGTGAACTTTGTCAGCCATAGTCCTCCTGTGCTTGCCTGTACCTCTGAGAAGTATATGTCAAACAGGAGGGGTTCCAGGACCGAGCCCTGGGGAACACCACTTGCAACTGGTTTAGAGATGGACCTAGCTCTGGGTTCTGTCTGAGCCAGTTGGCAACTCATCTTGTGATGTAGGGGTTTATGTTCAGGCTGGTGAGCTTGTCTATAATACCAGAATGTGGAATGGTGTCAAAGGCCTTAGCATGGTCTAGGTAACTGTCTCAAAGAAGTCCACCAGGTTTAGGAGGCATGATCTGCTCTTAACAAAACCAAACTGAGTAGGGTCCAGTGTTTGGAGGTTCTCAATGTCTCTGTTAATGAGTTCCATGATGATGTGCTCCATAGCCTTGCAGACCAAGCTAGTCAGGCTTATAGGGCGATAGTTCCCAGGGTCTGTTGTGGCTCCACCTTTGTGGAGCAGGATAACTATTGCTGTGCGCCACTCTATGGGTATGTAGCCTGTAAAGAGGCTGAGGTTGAACAGTGTGTTTAGGTGAGGGGTTAGTTCATCTTTGAGCTCATGTAGGATGCAGCCTGGGACACTGTCCGGTCCCATTGATGCTGAGTTTTTGGCTTTGGAGAGGGCTGTTTTAACCTCAGTGTCTGTGATTTCAGGGACTCTACATTCTTCTGGTATGGTTATGGGTCCTTTTGAGGGTGAGATGGGGGTGAAGTTTGCGCTGAACCTGTCTGCCAGGATGTTGGCGATATCAGTCGGTTCAGTGTATTTTGTGCCATTCTGCACTAACTTCGAGCAGACCTGAGCATTGACACTTAGATTCTTGACATAGCTAAAGAATGCCTTGTGGTTATCTTTGGAGTCCTTGGAAATTTTTCTTTCAAAGCTCGTCTTGGATGATTTTATGAGGGATTGTAGTTTCTTGCTGATACTGATCAGGGATGTCTTCACTTCTTGGGATTTTACTCTTTTCTGTACTAGTTTCCTCCTCCTATTGTATAGCTTGTTTATGGCAGGAGTCCACCAGACTGATTTCCTTTTCTTGGAGGGGTGAGTCTTGGTTTTGCTTGGGATGGCACGATCCATGCATTCTTGTAGCTGCCCGTAGAATGCATTAGTAAAGGATTTTGCAGCTTGGACAGTGTTATCCTTTGGCATGGGGGGCTTTGAAACTTTCCACCTCGGTTTTAAGTAACGTGACGTTTTCTTTTGAAAAGTTTTTCATGGTGGCTTTCTTGTCCGGGGGAGGGGGTGGAATATGGATATCCAAAGTGATTTGTTTCTGGTCAGATCTAACCAGCGAGGGGTTGACCTCTGGTGTGGAACACTAGTCACCCATGTTGGTGATGACCAGGTCCAATATGTTGTCACCTTTGGTGGGAGTGTTGACCAATTGAACCAAAGCGTTTGAGTTTATAAATTCTAGGAAAAGTTGGGCAAGGGAGTTAGTACTTGAGTAGTTCCCCCAGTTAATGTTTGGGTAATTGAAATCACCCAATATTAGGGTGTTTGGTAGGATCTTTATGTTTCCCAGTGTTTCCAGAAATGCGGAATGGGGGTCCTGGGACATGGTCGGTGATCTATAGCAAGCTACAATTTGAATTGCAGTTTTGTCCATTGTTAGTTGCACGTGGATGATCTCTGACGCATCGTGCTGTGCCACTACCCTGGAGGTGTGGGTATCCTTGATGAATATGGATACGCCCCCGCCTTTTGTATTTCGGTTTGGGTTCTGTGGCTGAAATGCATGGTATGAGTTGTAACCTGGTAGTGCTGGTGTGTTATCTGGAGCCTTAAACCAGGTTTCTGTTACTGCACATATATCGATTTTCTCCATACTGAGGAGTGCCTCGAGTGCGTGCATTTTGAGGTTTAGACTTCTGGCATTGAGTAGCATTACCCTCAGTTTTTTGTTACTTGTGCTATTTACGGTGGTGGGTTTGTCTTTTGAGCCTTGCCTAAAAAAGGCACTATGGGGGTGGCATGCACCCTGGCAAGTATTTGAAAGCCTAAGGGTAACAGGTGCAATCTATTTCTAGCGAAGCAGTGTGGCTTGTCGATCATGTCATTCCAGGCAGACAGATACAGGATCCCCTTTGAATGACACCAGAAATGTAGCCAATTGTTGAAATTGAGAATTTTTTTCTTTATACCGTGGCATCATTCTTGGTGAGGGCAGGATGCTGCTCGTGGTCAGGGTCATACCAGCCTGGGCTACATGATCAAAAAGCTCTTCCATGTCTCTTTTCATGTAGTCCAGGGAGGTACGGCTCAGGTCATTCACACCAACATGGACAATGACAGAGTCATATTTGTACTTGTTCTGTAGTGACCTGAGTGCTTGTGTTATGTGGCGGATCCGGGCACCCTACAGGCAGCTAACAATAACCTTCTCCTTATTCAGCCTAGTGAGTGGGATGTCAGTGTGTCTGACTATAGAGTCACCTATTACTAGTATGTTGGGTATGTTATTTTGCCTTAAGGGCTGTGATTGCATGGCACACTGGTCTTGTGAAGTATGTGTTTCATGGTTTGTGTTGGGGGGGAGTGGAGGTTGCTTGGATGTTTGCTTTGGAGGTCTCTGTTGGTTTCACAGATTTTTATTTAGAGCCTCTGAGTATATTTTCATGTATTTATGTGTGTTTTTTGCTGGTGCTGGTTTAATGGGTCTATGTAAGACTGGTGGTGTGATGCAAGTATTTTCCTTCTCCTCTTGACTGTCTGATCCAGTCTTGGGTTGAGAGAGCCTAGCCTCTAGTTTGGCTGTATAACTGCATCTCTCGCATTTATTAGTGTTTGGTGGTAGGAGAAGGGGGTTGTCTGTGTACATGAGGCAGTTGTAATATTGCCTCAAAATGCCCAGATTCACCAGTTGGACTGGAGAGTACACCTTAAACTGCCCGTTGGACATGCCTGGATACGTACAGTGAACAGTTTTACTGGATGGCTGGTAAGGTCGAAGAGAGAGCCTTGTCCTTCTGTACAGTACAGGTGGGTCTAGTACTAGGGTTTATAAGTGCTTGCTATAAGTTTTGAGCAAGTGTCAGGCTGAGAAATGAAAGGCTTGAATGCTTAAGTTGAAAGTTTGTCTAGTTACAAGGGAAAAATTGAAGAGGAGACTTTGTGGAGCCGGGAATAGTTTTACCCTAGCTAACCAGTGCTGCCCAGCATGCAAAACTGGGCAAATATGGTATTTATAGCAGGGAAATGAAAGAGATAGAAATTAGCCCAAAATGGCCAATAAATTACTAATTTCTGGGCTGAAACCACTCCTTTGGGGACAGATAGGCTGCTCAAAGCTCCCCCTCTCTCACAGGTGAACAGAGAAACTTCCTTCTATCCAAGTAAGGTATTGGCAAACACAGAAATTTGTAACACAGTCCTGAATTCAGCACTAACCTGAAAACTGGACTATACTAGCTTAGAAAGGCGTGAAACAAGTATATATATATATATATATATATATATATATATATATATATATATATATATTTTTTTTTTTTTTTTTTCAGAAAAAAAGCAGATGCACTCAAAAAAAAAAACAGTTTAAAAGCACAGAAAAAGGATAATTATTGTTATATATCACAGATCAGAGTTGTAGTCAATGCCCCCAGTAATAAAGTAAGAAGAAACACAAATACAGTAAAAGCAGATGAATAAAGTGCAATATATATATATATATATATATAAAAAAAAAATAGAAAACAAACTGATTTAAACAAGTTACCCAATTCACCAGAAAGAAGCTCAAAACTGAGCCCTGTTCCAGCAGTCTTCAATCAGACACGTTCTAACTGAACACCCCTGCTTATTAGGATGCAGAGGAACCTTCTCCAAAAAAAGATGGCCTGGATCAGTACCTCAAGTTATACAAACAAAGCTAGATTCAGCAGACCTGAATCTGGTCTATGCTACAGCAACAAGGTGCACCAATTTCAGAAAGAAACAGTTCAATTAAGCAGTCACAATAAGCCTGTGACCAGAAATTCCCAGCTCAGAAGGGCGGAATCCAGCCTCTCCTCCCACAAGAGTGCAGACCACAAACCTTCTTAATGTAGAATAACTGTCCTGAAACCCGAGTGAGTAAGCCAGAACTAATACACTTTTAGAATAGCAGACACTGGGCCTTCAATCAGCAATTCCCAGCTTAGAAGGATGTAAGCTACCTGTCCTGCCACAACAGTGCAGACCACAAACCTTATTAATGTAAAACAGCCTGTATGTAGCCCAGGTGCTTAAACCAAAAGATTTAGAATAACAGTCACAATTCAATCAGGCTACAACCAAGCAGTAATAATTGCAGCAGAATAAATAAAACTGAGTACTTTTAAGAAAAGCAAAATAGAGTAGGAGGAAACACAAATACAGCAAAAGCAAATGAATAAAGTGCACAACAATATATATATATATATATATATATATATATATATATATATATATATATATATATATATATATATATTTTTTTTTTTTTAAGTGCAACAAGAGAGGAAGGAAGAACCTAACTGGGCTGGCCTTCTCAAATCTTCTCTCTGTATGAACACTAGACCCAGAATATGATCTCACTGTACTCAGTTAAGTGAGCAAATGAGATGGACCCAGGAGGAGTGTTCTAATACAGACTTACAGGAGGGGTGGGCAATTCCAGAGCCACCAACACTAATACCAACACAAGAAAGCACAGTTGTGTACTCTTACCATAAATGTAGATGTTCGAGTATGTTCACTGCTACAGTCATTACTGTAGGGTTCTTCCTGCTGGCAGCAGCCCTCGATCGGCCAGAGTCCCAAAGTCGGGTCCAACATCGGCTGAAGTCGCTCCTTCCCTGATGTCAGTACGCCAGGGGTATAAAGACCTCAGCCGATGCCATTTTCCCCAGTTTTTCTTGCCCCAGATGTCAGGTGCCCAAAAATAAAGGCCAAAAGCTTAATCAAAAGAATAAGCAAACCTAAACCAGAACATTCCCAAATATCACCAGCAAAAATACCTCAGAGAAAAAAGAAGTGCCAAGGAGACACAGACAGCACTCAAAGAACAACAAAAGAGGGGATAGGAGGGAGGGTAACCCAGACTGTAAAAGTGAACATACTCGAACATCTATATTTATGGTAAGAGTACACAACTGTGCTATGTTCATCGTGGTTCACTGTTACAGTCATTACTGTAGGGTTGAATCCCAAAGCTAAGAAAGGGTGGCTGGAGAAGGAACAGAAGGGGCGGCTACAAAACCCTGCAGGACTGCAGAGGCAAAGCCTGCCCTAGATTTTGAATAGAGAGGGCGGTTGTAGTGCTTAGAAAAAGTATGGACAGAACTCCAAGTTGCAGCTTCTAAGATCTCCTTGGTAGGAACTCCACTGGGAAAAGCTGCCGAAGTGGCAGTAGCTCTGATAGAATGTGTTCTAACATTAACAGGAACTGGTTTGCCATGATGAGAGTAACAGAACTTGATGCAGTGGGCAATCCACTTAGAAATAGTTTGCTTAGTGATTGCTCTCCCCTGTGAAGTAGAAGCATAAGCTACAAACAATTGGTCAGATTTCCTGAAAATCTTGGTCCTGTCCAGGTAAAAACAAAGCTGCCTGTGTATATCTAAAGAATGCAAAATTCTTTCCTCTTCACTTTGAGGATTAGGATAAAAGGTAGGTAAATGAATAGTCTGATTCAAGGCTACTTTCGAAACCACCTTAGGCATAAAGGTGGGATTAGTCCTCAGGGACACCCTGTCCTGATGAAAAATAATAAAGGGTCCCACAACCATGAGTGCTTGTAATTCCAAAACACTTCTGGCAGAGGTTATAGCTAAAAGAAAAGCAGTTTTCCATGATAAAAACTTTAAATCTGTGGAAGCTGCAGGTTCAAAAGGAGACAAAGTTAACTTTTCCAAAACAAAGTTGAGATCCCAAGTGGGAACTGGTGCTCTTAAAAGGGGCCTTATATTCTTTGCCTTTCTGAGATATTGTTTAAGTAACAGATGAGAAAAGATTGGGGTATCTGTATTGTAATGTGCAGAAATAGCAGAAGCATGAATTTTGATAGATGAAAAAGATAGACCCTTATGCAACATCTCTGTTAGGTATTGTAAAATCAGAGGAATGTTTGGAACTGCAGAATCAAAACCCTGGGCCTGAGTCCAGGAGCAAAATCTTTTCCATTTACCTGCATAAGATTTCCTGGTGCTGGGCCTTCTAGCTTCAAGGATTATGTCCAGTACCTGTTTGGTAAGGGTAGAGCTGTTTAAAGACCCTGGATCCGCCAGGCTTCTAGATTCAGTGTTTTGTCATGGCTGTGCAGGATCTGGCTGTTTTGTTGAGACAGTAGATGTGGAATTTGTGGCAAAATCCAGGGTGGGCCCTGAGCCAGGTTCATCAGGGTGGAATACCAGAATTGCCGAGGCCAGTTGGGAGCCAGTAAAATCATTTGCGCTCCGTCCTGTTTGATTTTCAGAAGTACCCGTGGTAGAAGAGGCAAAGGAGGAAAAGCATATACTGAGAGGTGTTTCCAACTGAATGAAAGGGCATCCACTTTCCATGCTAGTTTGTGGTAGTTCCTCGTGCAGAACGTTTGAAGTTGATGGTTTTGGGGAGATGCAAAAAGATCTATGTCCGGGCACCCCCACACCTCTGTTATCATCCTGAATATCCGAACATCCAACATCCATTGTGGATCTGAAAGGTTTCTACTTAGACTGTCTGCCAGAGTGTTGTCCTTTCCTGGCAGGAATTGAGCTTGTAAGTCCACCTTGCTGGCCAGTGCTGTGTTCCACAGAGTCATGGCCAATCTGCACAGGGGGTAAGAGTGAGAGCCTCCCTGCTTGTTTATGTACCACATCACTGTAGTGTTGTCCATCTTTATCAGTAATTGCCCCGGTAGAATAAGATCTTTGAAGGCTGTCAGGGCATTCATTACAGCTAGCATCTCCTTCAAATTTATGTGCAGATGCATTTGGTCCTCTGTCCAGGCACCCTGAAGACATCTCCCTTGCATGTGGGCTCCCCATGCATAGTCCGAAGCATCCGTCATTATGACTTGATTGGCTGGAATGGGACAGAAAGGCCTCCCCTTGTTCTGGAGACAGGCCTCGGCCCACCAAAGAAACTCCTGCCGGAGACAAGGCAAAATTGCGATCACTGTTTCCAAACTGTGGCAATGCTGAGACCATACACTCTTGAGGTACCACTGTATCTTCCTCATATGCAGTCTTGCACATGGTATTAACAGAATGCAGGATGCCATGTAACCCAAAGCCTGCAGAATTATTCTTGCAGTTAGCTGACTCATTAAAGCCAGGTTTTTGAAATAAGAAGCAAGTTGCACTTTTTTGTCTGGTGTCAAGTAAGCCATCTGGGTTGTAGTGCTCAGAAGAGCACCCAGGAAAGTAATCTGTTGCGTGGGCATCAGGTTTGATTTCTTTAGGTTCACCATGAACCCTAGGCACCAGAGAAGATGCTGCACAAATGCCAGATGCTGAAGTAAAGTCTCCTTGTTGTCCACTTGAATGAGACAATCATCCAAATAAGGGTATTTTGAATTCCCTTCTGTCTGCAAAATGCCATTACTGGTGCCAGGCACTTTGTAAAGACCCTGGGCACAGTAGATAAGCCAAAGGGCAGCACAGAGAACTGGTAATGCTTCAAGCCCACTTTGAATCTCAGGTACCTTCTGCCCTCTTGCCATATGGGAATATGCAGGTAAGCCTCCTTCAAGTCCAAAGTCACCATCCAAGCGCTCTTGCTCAGCATAGGCAGCAGCTATTGCAGAGTGAGCATCTTGAATTTTGGTATTTCTAGGAAGGTGTTTAATACGGAAAGGTCCAGGATTGGTCTCCATTTGTTTTTCTTCCTGGGAACCAGGAAAAGTTTTGAATAAAACCCTTGCCCCATTTCTGAATTTGGTACCAATCCTATGGTTATCCATATCCATGAAAGACTGAACTTGCTGTTGTGCCTCTGTCCATTGATACTTTGGCAGATCTGGCCATCCATTTGATTTTGGCAAGGTATGGAAATGAAACTTGTAACCCCTTGAAACTATGTCCAGAACCCATTTGTCTTGGGTTATGCAACTCCAATTGTGATAAAAAAGAGAGATTTTTCCTCCCAAAGGCACATCCAGGAGGGGAGCCCCTGGAGCTAGTAAGGGAGAGTCATAATGACTGTTTCCTGTAAGGTTGTGACCTATCTTCTCCTCCCTTGGGAGAGGGGGCACACCACTGCTTATTTCTGAATGGGGGCTGTGCCTGTCCTCTACCTCTGGAATGCATGTATCTGCATCTCTGAGGTCTGTCCAAGCTCGGAAAGGATCAAGGTTTAGCTGGCCAGTTCCTGCTAAATCTAGGGGGTTGCACCTGTAGAAAATCCTTAACCGTATGCATAGATTTGGCTTTGTCTTCCATTTTCTTCAATACCTCCT